>NC_037289.2:3731634-4034664 GCF_000002775.5 Populus trichocarpa | reverse complement strand
TGGACAATGAAAGGGTGATTATACAAATGGAATAGAAGAATAATATAGTGGAGGGCATGCCCAAATTAAGAGATAAATCAAGATACGGAGGATATTCATTTGTGTTAAAGAATATATAGCCACGACAAGGTCAACAAAAAATGATAGCATAACCATCTAGGTGGTGACCCAGTGGTAAGAACTTGGGATCAAGAGGTTTGCTTCCTCTGTGGTCTCAGGTTCGAGCCCTGTGGTTGCTCATATGATAGCCACTGGAGGCTTACATGGTCGTTAACTTCAGGGCCCGTGGGATTAGTCGAGGTGCGCGCAAGCTGGCCCGGACACCTATGTTAAACTAAAAAAAAAAAATAGCATTGAAAATTAAGAAAAAAGACCTAGGGTTGCTGTGTCACAAACACAATAAAAAAAATGGAGTTGGAGTGAAGAAATGTTTGCATCTTCACAATAATTTGGCCATTATTACTACCTAAAAGTTGCCATTATTTTTAATTCATCTGTCACTAAAGTTTTATTATTAATTCTTTTTTGTCTCTTTCTTAGCACGCCCCAATAATCACACCAGGAATTAAAGGGTATTGGTTTGTGTTAACACATGCAAATGCGTGGGCGTTAAGAAGGTAGAAACTAGACCTTGACACACGCATGGATTAACACATTTATATATTATTCTGCCATATACCTCCTTGAACACTACTGTGAGGCCATGCTTAATTATATCACTTTATTTTAAGTTGTTTTCTTACATAATTATTTAGCTGATCAACGATAATTATCCTGTGAATCATGAAGTTGATGAGAATATTTGATTCATGAGAAGTTAATTTGCCTTACATTTGTTAACCAAAATGAAGGTTTATTCCATATTCTTATTCTAAACTATGGATGAATTCTAAGTTGAATGCCTAGAACAAAAGGCAAATTACAAGACAAATTTCTTTGTTAAATTCCTTTTCTTCATTTTTGGGGGGCGAGCATACACACACACCGTGGGGGCAAAAAAGTTATAATTCCTAACAATGGCGTTATCGTTTTGTTCTCATTAAATATATTAAGGATATAATTCTCAAAACCATAGTGCTACTTTCCTGGCTTTATTTGAAGTCCATGGCAAGTTTCAGTGGAGATGTTCACCTTTCATTTTCAAAGTTTTAAAGTATTTAATGAACTAAAAAAAGGGTCTAAAAAAAGCCTTCACCTTTTGCTCTATAATGGTTTCTACACGACAATTGAAGTGCACAATAATGTAAAGCTCTCTAAGAAAATACGTAAATTTATTGGCTTAGTGAGAATCTCTCAAGTGTCCTCTTAGAAAATATCTGCATTATTACTACTGAAATTAGCTTAAATTATTCTTGTGATGACTCGTTAATAGCAATGGATCATATATATAATTCTGCAAAACATCGAGAGAAAAAAATTCCTGATGAATTACAAGAAGTGCAGATTATTGATGGAGTTTTAAAGTAATTGTTGTTTTTCACTTTGATTCTTGCGGACTTGTTTTTTCTCTCTAGGTTTTTCTTTAATGAATCTCTCTGGCATATATATGAAAAAAAGAAAAGAAAAAACCACTGAAAGTGAGATAGCTGACGTTTGCTTCTCCACGAACTAGCTAGAATTTGGAGAACACCCGTAAAACCTAACATGGCTAGCTAATAATTAAATTCTCAATGATCCATTTTTCTTAATTGTTAACCAGAACAAAATGTTGATATATATATGGTGCTGTTTTTGTCTTGTTGATCAATTGATTAGAGGGAACATGATACGTTTAAATGGAGCCAAGCCCTATATATCATGATCTATAAAGTTCATAATCTTCAGAAAAGACTCTATCACTTATGTTCCTTGATGAAGGTTTTTCAGAAGATCAAACACAATAAGGTGGAACTCTCTTAGTTGAAAATCCAAGTTTAAATCCCGGTTTGATCCATCAGAATAATATATTGTTAGTGCTAGCAAGGAGGAGAGCTACTATTTGTAAACTTCTGCATAAATATATAGAAACTTGTAATCAATAATGTATACGACAAAAGGGCATGTGGATAGAGATACTGTAGCCATTTTGCATTGGGACAGGGGCGATTCAGGTTGGAGTTCCCTGTCTCTGTGGAAAGAGATTTTGAGATAAATATTTTTCTATTCAAAATTACAGATTAATCATCATTATCTAATCCACATAAAAGATAAATTATTATCCAGGGGAATAGAAATAGATTGTGAAATAATTAAGAGATGAATTTGGAACGATATTATTAAAAACAAATCGTTTGCTTGCTTTATATATATATATATAAAAAGAGTGATTCAAGTCCAAATACTAACCTAAGCAATCTCTCCACGACCATTTTCATTCATATGCAGTGTGGAACATCCATGAACAAAAATCTTTTTGTTAGATATAATCATCAAAATGAATGAATGCAAACGTTCTAGAGCCACCACACGTACAAGATTTATTTATATTTATACACATAATGTTAAGTATGAAGGTAGATCCATGGAGTCAGAGAATATCTTATTTGTGTTTATATATAAATCCATTGGGTATGCTTATTGATCTCCACTTTCTATCTCAATCGAGATAAAAGGAAATTTATGCCACAAAGAGCCTGAAATTCTTTTTATTATACTTTACATACTAAAAGTGTTGGGATGCAATGCACTTTATGCTTATTTTAATATTTGTTTTATTTTAAATTTATGTTTGCAATTTTTTGGTTTCCTAATAAGGTTATAATCTTCTCGATCAAACATCCTGAAATTTAATTTATTCTTGATTTGTATATAATTTTATAAGTGTTTATTTTTGTTATTGTTTAATTCGGTAAAAAATAATTTTAACCTACATTCCAGCTGAGAGCTGAGAACATAGAGGATACATTCCAGCTGAGAACATAGAGGAGACAACAAAGGCATTAAGAGCTGAGCTTATGCAAAACTGCCATTATGCAGGGCTTGAAGATATGATACATCAATGAAAATTCAACATTAACATTATGCAGGGCTTGATTTAATTTTTGTCAGTAGTTGCGTAATTGCTAGATGGGTAAAATGTGTATCAGTGACATTCTTCATAAATATATTTTCCAAATTTTATATGAAACTTGTATTTAAAAAGAAAAAGAAAAAAGCTGGAAAATATACTATGCCATTTCATATCCAATAAAAGAATCTATAAGAACAACACAGCAAGTACAGGGACAAAACGAGGCCCTATAAATTATACATGATGGTTTCTGCAATACAACAAAACTAGATGCTCAATGCATCGCAACAAAATCCTGTGATCTTGGTCAAAATGGAAGTTCAACATGAAACAGCACACCTGAAAGAAAAAGATGTGCTGCCATGTTTTCCTCATCAAGGGAACTGCTCAACCGATTCCCAGGTCTATGATGTATGCCACTGGTCAGATGCAATTCAGTCGATTGCATGTCTCAATCATGTGTACAACAAATACAACAAGTCGGGATAGTCAGCTCTAAGATCTCTCTCGCATTTTGGCTCTAGCAAAAATCACTCCTGCCAGAAGACCTACAAAAGTAATTATTTTTGTTAGCTCCAAGTTGTTCAAGAGTGCCTGCACATGTACACCTTCTACAGGTGTGTTGTGCGTGCATGCTATAGTGCTTGTGCATTTCTTGCTCTTAAGCAAGCTAAACGAAGAAATGTTACCGAATAAAATGCTTGCTGAGTTTTGCAAACTGGTGGGCACGTGAAACAGAAGGATGCCGGCGACAGACAGAGGAATCTTGTTCAGTGACCCCACAAGACTGCAGATTAAGAATCATGGATTAGAAGTGCCTCTAATACATCTTTCTGTAATTGACTATTGTTTATTTTTTAATCCTTACCTATATGTGGTAGCCCCTGTTTGATGAAGAAACCACATAGAAGTGAAGCTAATTGCCAGACCCAAAAAACCACTTAACGTCACAACCAACCAAAAGGTAGGTAACCTCAAAAGTGGTCTGCCAAAGGATTATGACATTTAATTAGAAACTTTCAATAATCCATTAAACGAATACACAAATTCAACTGAAAAAAAAAAAATCAATTTAACTAAGTTTGAGACCAAAAATTTTCTCTCTATTCATTATCGAAGATAATTAAAGAAAAATGATACATGTATTCTTCAAGTTGACAAGAAGTTATATGCAAGTTCTCAAAAAGAAATCTAATCTAGAAAATTTGACAAGACCAGAAGAGGGCAAAAACAAAATAAAAACAATAAATTTAGCAACAAGTATGAGTCCTAGGTACACAGGGAAGAAGGTGGTCAGATGATGATTCAAAGCTGAAATGGCTAATTAGGCCCTATGAACATCCCGATCATGGACAGACCAAAACACTCATATTCATTGTCAGAATATAAAGTACACTTTCACAAACATAAAACCAGCAGTAAAGTATGTGAAATGGAAATGGATAAGAGAAACTCACGTTCTGGAGAGATAGTCCACTTCATTGAAAACAAAAATAAGAATAAGCCCCAGTGGCAAAGAAAGGGTATTATTTAGCATAACCATTGAAAACTCATTCAAGTTTCCAGATTTTGTGACTTGCTTGGCTGTATCCATAACCCTGCGTAGAGTCAGCTGTGGCAACAAAATCAAAGAAGCAGAAAATCTATCAGCTGCAGTTTAGAATTAAAATGAAACATGGCATGTTAACTGAGACAGCTGATAAAGGATAAGCGTATCAAATGCATAAACCAACTTCATTCTAAGCATCAATATTTCCGAAATGAAACATACAAAATATAGATGTATCTATAACAATCCTTTCGAGCTTGCTACCAACCAAATCAATGTATATCAGCCTGAGGCTTGATGGACCAAAAAGGAAAAAATCATTACTGAGTAGAACCTAAAATATTGCTCGTGAATATCTTAAGTAGGAAGTTTTAACTACCAGAATACAATCTTATATATTATGTCAAAACAATATGTATGCTTTGGTAATATAGCAAGTAATGAAGATCGATAAGATAACTTTTTTAATTAAATTTATATTCCTGTGAAGAGAGGAGAGAATTAAAGTTGGTTACTCTGTAATTTGGTAATTATTGCTCAAATATTCTGATTCACTTGCATCTCTAGAAAGAGATTTTATGCGAGAGAATGCACTCATAAGTGTGTAAAATGAAATATGAATATTTAAATCCTGATAATATATAACAAAATGATATAATATTTTAACAAATTAAGCTAAAAAATGAAGGGAAACCAAAGTACAGAAAGCAAAACCTCTAAGCTATGTACTTTACCGAATAAGATGCTGTTAGGAAACAGTTAAGGATCTGCCACGCATAGCCAACAGCATGGAAAGAGAGATCAGTAATTCCTCCAGAAATGGCTGATATAATCTGCACAAGGAAAACAGAAAAAATGAGACCAAGTGAAAAAGGCCAAATTGGAGAAAAACAAGAACGATTACATGCATAACATGAAAAAATATATCCCATTCATTCTATGTCAATGCATTAAAATTTTCATAACTCAATATAATTTGACCCAAATAATTCAACGAGTCACATATCCTCAATGCCAGAGTTAAAACATCCATTCATTTCCCCCTCTTATCATATTCACAATTTTATCCACGCATCCCCAAATCAAAATACACACACACATACACAATGCATTCAAAGTCTCTCTCTCTCTCCCTCTCCCTCTTATACATACATATTCCAGATATTCTTTTGTTAGACTCAATATTTTAAATCTTTTTAAGTAAGCATTCCACCATCAGTCCAAATGTGATAGCTTGTACCCATATGGCTGGTATACAAGAATAGATAGAATAGATAGGAGAATAATACAGGGCGATGCTATTGATGAGATCAACAAGTCAACATCAAAGCTACATTACCAAGCTAACTGTATCATTCTAGGTAAGGTACTAATTCTTAAACCAACTAAATCCGAAAACCATCTTTGTAACAAAAAAAACATACCATTAAAAACAGAGCAGCCCATACTCTACTGTCATGGTCCTTTTGGAATAGATACATTTCACCAAGAGCAGTTATGACATTAGTAACATTCTTCAGGACTGTGACCATGGCAACATTGATGTATTTCAAACTGCAGAAAGCACAGAATAGCAGGAATCAATGTAATCAGTAATATAAACATAGCCCCTAATTTATAATTTAAAATTCAACATCCAAACACAAGCAAACCAAAATTCGAGATCTCATAATTGGGAATGTAAATAACTATGCAAACCTACGACTTCTAGGTTTCTAGAAGGTTGCATCACATGTATGTGACTGCAAGTTTGAATCCAGGTTATCGTTTGTTTACCACTGATTCTAGATGCCTGATTCATTAAATACTGTTGCAGGTGTCCAAATTATCCCCCTAGACACTAGAAAAGTATTTTCTACTACATAGATTAAAGGGGCTAAAGTGCCACTCTCAAGATAAATTATTTTCTACCATTTCGAGGTGCATGTGCAGTAAAATATAGATTTTTCAAGATAAAATATTGATTAAAGGAGCTGAAGATGAAACACACGAAGCACAAGTGCCATTCAAGAAGTCTGACACTTTCTGAAGATGAAATGTGATGAAGGAGATTTTTTCCTCACATGCAACCTTATGTTAATGGACATAACTTTCAATCTGATAGTTGGATTGGGCTGAAATTTTACTTGGATATTCTAGAAACCTTGTTTTCTATAGAGTTGAAATTTCATATATCAAAGGCTGGAAAGGCCTTCAAATAATAAGGTCCAGAAGTTATTGTTTAGGATTTGCTATGTTGATTTAGAGTTCTTTTTCCTATTTAATTTAGATTTCTTTTATTATTTTTCCAGCTTTGTTTAAGATTTTTATTGCTTTTCCTTTATTTTCAGGTTTCCTAATTTGTTTAGATTAGATTTTAGGTTTATTTAAAGAGTTGTAATTCTCTTAGAGAGGTAGACTACATATAAAATATTCAACAATAAAATTTTGAATTAGGTTTCTAAGTGATCGTTTTTTCAACATAATTTTGTGTTCTTGTGCTTGCTTTCTGTATTTCTTTCTTGTGTTGTTTCGATCCGTGTCAAAATGCAAATAGAAAATGATTAGGCATCCTCTCACCTATATATCATAATTAGTAATAAGCATGCAACACAAGGAAACACTAATTTCAAATTCAGAATAAGATAGCACTTCAGGAATTCCAGATTCTAGAAACAGAAGTCATCTTGGAAAAAGTTCAGCTTCTAAACTAATAGGACTTCAGCAAAACATGTTAATTAATCTCCAATAGTCAATGAGAATGGGTATTTGTTATGAGAAAAAAAGAAGAAGACAAGCTGCAGTTTGGCATTCCTGAACAAACCAATCTGAAAATCTCAGCCTAATGTTTGAAAGATACCGATGGAGTTTTAAGCATATGATATCCATGGAGACCAGTGTATGTTTCTTTCTTCATTCAAGTTAACAAACGTGAGAACATAAGTGAGAGCCTCTTTACTCTTCATGTTCTTCTGAGTAACATGTTTTACTTCAGTACTTTCTTCTTGGAGATTTGCATAACAAAAATATTACATTCATCCACTCAAAATAGAAAGGTTTCCTAGTCATGTTGAGTGTTGTAACATGCAAAACCTTGAAAGAATTGCCTGTCAGTTTACACACTGCAGGGTATATGAAATATAAGACAGCAAACCAAAAGGTCAATTTATAAAAATGAAGATTCTCGCTAGTTTTATGCAAAATAATCAGCTTGTATCACTTAGCTCGATACTGAATCTAGTTCTAGGTAAATCGTACTTCAAGTCTTGCTATATATATATATATATATATATATATACACATTCAAGTGATAGGATGCTGATAGCATATATGACATAAGCTGGTGAGTCATCCGGACAGAAAAAAGTCCAAATACCATTTAGAAATCCAAATGTCCAAACATTCTTTTTATTAAAATGAATGCACAAAATGGCTATACAGAAAGACCATAAAGCAGAAAAGATGTCATACCTAAACATGCTTGTGATGAGCATCCCGACAAATATAAAGTTTACAGGCAGCCAGACCTTAATCAATCTCCAAGTTAGAGGTTCTGTTGATATTACACCCAGAAATCTCAACGTTGACACAATAATAACTGAGATGAAATTCTGCAGCAGAGAAAACAAAGTTTCATGAGCTTTTAGAACTTATAGATATCGGAGTCTGTTTTCAATTCCTTGAGTTGAATGTGAGCAGGTAAAAACCCAAAAAATCAGTTTCAGACACAAAAAATGACAAGTTGAATAATACACGAGTATGAAAAATTACCTGGTAAAGCATCAATGAAATCCCAGCATTAAAATCATAACTGGAAAGCACATATTTGTTAACCAGTATCATGCTGCAGGAGGAAATGCAATAAGCAATGCCAGAAAATAAGGCCTGATTCTGTATTCTAATTACACCTTTACTACGTGTTGGCTTATCTTTATCTTTTACCAACTTGCCGCCTTCCAAGTCAATTTCATCATTCTCATGAGATTTCATTGAAAAAGAATAAGATAGCCTGTATGAAAATAAAAGAAGATAAGGTATTGAACAACTACTGCAACTCTGATATAGCATTGTTGGTTGCATATCAACTAAACAGAGAAGAGGGAGTAGAAGGAAAGGAAAAGAAAGAAGTAAAAGCCTGTTCAAGTATGAAAGATAAGGGATCCTAAAAAACTCTCACATCACAGAAAGTCAAAAGGACTATGAAAAAAGCAGACATGGACAAATTTATGGTATTTGAGCATTCACAATATCATCAATGAACTATGTTTCAGTGCAACTGTCATATTCTTTTCTCATTTCAAATATTAAGAGGACCTCAGTTCAAGATATGCAGTGTCATAAAGGCTCCACTATCACATAATGGCTAACGAGAATGCACCCCAAACCTCTCCTGCTATTTATAAGCCTCAGTCCAAATGATACAGCAAGAATCATTACACATTATCATTATTGACAACTATAACGATTTATTGAGAATATTTCACTAATGTCTGGCAGGCCTACTCCATTTCCATTGTAGTGAGCAAATTAGAACCTTCACTACAACTTCTACATTTTTCACTTTCTAAACATTCTTCAATTGTTGTAGCCAATAATCTAAGTTTCTTCATCCAATTGATTTGCTCATCTAATCATGAGGGCGTCATCATTATTTATAAGGCTCCAGGAACACACCCAACACCAAGAGTTTCCATGTCAGTATCGACAATGTTTTCAGCAAAGGCACCCTCTAGTACTGAACTATGTGTTCAGTCTGCATCTACACACTCAACAATTCAAGATCATCTTTTCCTGATTTTCTAACAGATTTAATTAAACCCAGTCCACTCAATGATGTCTGGCTAACAAAAAATACATACACAGAAGGAGAAAGAGAGGAATGATACAGGCAGAAAAGCAGCTTGAGCTCTCATTGTCCAAAGTACACAATCTCGACTGATCACTGACATGCAATATCAAGCAATAAATTGAGCAGATAAACTAAAATAATGATGGAAGCATACCTGTTAATTACTTCTCTTTTTAATGGACTTGAGGTCTGTTCCACCACCCCGTTTGACTCGTGAAGTTTCAGGATTCTTTCCTCATTTCGGTTAACCTTATCTGAATCATCTATGAGATTCCTTTCATAAAGAGAATCGGGAGAATCCAAAGAAATAGACCTTCAATATAGAACACAACATTACTTCCATTTCCCCGAAGTTGGAAACCATAGGTTCATCCAATGAAAAAAAAGTTGGAAACCACAGATTACAAAATGAATAGTACATGATATGCATAGTAAAAAGGGAACGAAACATATCATCTCAACAACAATCATTAAGTAACTATATTAGCATTGTCTATTGAGAATTTGAAAAATTCTAGCGTGGAAAGTTCAGTTCTTTATACTATCAGGCTCAACTACTCGAGCATTTAGAAGGAATAAAAAAATATAACAAAGACCAACTAGCCCTCCCATTCATTTAGCTAAAATGTAATTTCTAGTCCTCAAAAAAAGGGAGAGCTAAAGGATATGAATTGTCTCAGTTGTGCAAAATGCACCAGTCTATACAAGGCTAACAAATAAAATCAAGTGACCAACTTCAAAACTGCATTTTATTCCTACTTTTTAAGGAAAAGGCCTCGCAACAAAAAGCTTTGAAGCATTTGAGTTTCTGCTGCATGCACGTATCACTATCAACATTAACAACATAACCCTTAAAAGAACGGCATGATCAGCTACTGTACAACAGGATCAAGGATACATGGAAAAAGAAGAAGAAGCCAAGTTGACACTTCTGGTTTCAATTCGAGATCATTGAGAGCCAATATAGGTGTACCCATCAATAGATTCTAACATCTTTCATTTTCCACAGGTTTCTAGGCAACCAAACTGTAACTTAAAAGCAAAAACTATTACTTCAAGTACCATTGTCAAATACATAAGAATATATAAAGAAACTAACTCTTTTTACAAATTAAAACAACCATCAACAAAATAATTCCCATTTCATATCCAATAGAGCGCAATCAGAACAAACAGCAAAAGTAAACCAAAGAAGAAGGGAAAATGGAGGGATCACCTTGTACCCATTAAAGCTAAAAGTTTGGCAGCTCCATAAAACCCAGAAAAGGCCAAACTTTTAAATTAGAAGACACCAATTAAAGCCCTTTATGAGAAATACTAATTAAGCAAGAGGTCTTGTCCAAAAGAAGGAGAATTTGTGAAATTGAGAGGCAAATTTAGAGACCCTTTAGAGATTAGAACTAGAAAAAGCGAGAAAACCCAAGTTGGGTTCTTCAAACTTAAGAAAGAATTTGGAAAGCTGAAGATGCATATAAGAGTTGTTCAGAGATGGATGAGAGTAGACTCAAAAAAGAAAACTCCTTTTAATACATTAGATTTCAAGATGGATATTTTTTTAGTGGTTTCTTGGTCAAATGTCATGAAAGTGAGAATTTTGGAAATTAAAAAGGAAAATAGATAAGGGGAATTAGGAGAGAAAGATGCAGGTAATCAAGGGTTCTAAAGCAATAATTTATAACACGATAATTTTGGTAGGGGAAAATATGGAAGAATTATAGTATTATGATCTAGAAAACCCACCTAATGAATAACTGGTTTTTTTTTTTTTTTTCTAATGAGGTAGACATTTCTGATGAAATGGTTTCATCTGGTAAGTAACGTTGCAAATTTACTATTTTTAATCATGGCTATGTTTTAATTTCAGACATTGATGCTTAATCAATGGCCACAAGGGGATCCTTAATGCAATTATTCTTCTAGTCTATTTGGATTATGACATTGTTGTTTATCCAACTGTCAAGAGGCTGTTTGTAATTATGTTGTAATCCGTGTTTTAAGAAAAAGTTATTGACATTTTTTTTTAATATTTTTAAATTATTTTAATGTTATAATATTAAAATTAATTTTTTTAAAATAAAAAAATATTATTTTAATATATTTTTAAATAAAAAAATATTTTAAACAACTTCTATTAAACTCTAAAACACTTTAAAATTACAAATTACAAGTTGGTTTGTATGGTTTTAACTTTAATGTAAAAAAAAAAAGGTTTTTAGGCTTTGACCAGTCTTAGGCTTTTAGGCTTTGACCAGTCTTTCATACCGAGTATTGAGAATTCAAAGAAAGAAACTTTACAAGTCAACTTTGGAGGATGCCCGCTCTTGTAATTCATGCAATTGTAGTGTAGACCTGTAGTTGATGATTTTTGGCGAGCCAAGTTCCTACCAAATCACTGCATGTGAAGTGTTTGCCAACCAAGTGGCTCAGCCTATGACTCACTAAGAAAGAGAAGGGAAGATCCACTAGCCATGGTGGCAGGGAAAGAAAAAAATTATTCAATAATGCCCTGCTTGTGGTAGCTCAACCAACTCCTTTAATTAGATACATTTCCATCTTCAACTGTGCAGTGGATGGGCCAATGTCCAAGACTACTGTAGGACTCTTCACTCTTGGCGCCCATCACTGTTATGTGAATGGGTTCAGTGCTTCTGTTTTGCCGACGCACCCAAGTTCCACTAGCTCAATTGGGAATCATTGAAAACATATCAGGTTAATAAATCAAGAAAGTATCAAAACGTGCTTGGCTTTTAGCTTATTCAGATAATTTGGACTGCACATAACAAAATATCAAAGAGTTTGGCTATTGTACAGGAATAATCTTCACCACTGGTGGAGGCATTGCCTGACTAAGAGGTGTTTGTTTGTGTGGTTATTTTTGCATTTGAAGCAACCACAGCAAACATTATGTTTAGTTACGTCAAAAACACAGTTTAATTTTGGTGGGACTCGTGATAATTCACGTTTTGCACGTGATTTTGACGAAGCAGCTCCTGGCTGCTTTTCAAATTTCAGTGTTTACGTGTACAGGGCAATTCACTTGCACTGTGCACGCATACCGTGCATAAGCGGACACCTCTCTGTTAAAAGTATAATTTAATGTTATAATTTAATCTTTCAAGGAGTCTACTGCAGTTCAGTGCATTCTGACACACTAAAGCCGAGGGGCAACCAGTTCCTCTGACAGTCCAGCGAGACACACAACAATGTAATAGGGTTATATCCAATCACGCCTCAACGACTCTTTCAAGGGAATGAACGTAGGCATGCGAGATTGATGGTTGGAACTTGTTTCAGGATTGCTTATTACCATGCTTGGTGTTCCATAAAAAAACAGGACAAGAGAACTGGGGCAATCGGTATATTTGTAGATAACTAGGATCTGAGATCATAAACAAGAGAATTGTTAGGAACCAAAGAAAGGAATTTAAAAGAATATCCTCAAGAATTGATTCGGTTGATGTAAGAGGATTGTCTGGCTTCGATGAAATTCATTATGCTTGATCCATCACCCTGCTTGACAACCTTCCCATTTTCCATGTATAAAGCACCGTCTGCATATTCAAGTTCTTCCAATCGATGGGTCACCCATAGAGCCGTAACATCATCAGATGCATTCAAGGAGTTCTTTACGGCTTTGATCACACCAACCTAGCAATCAATATTTCAATAAGCACTATTTCTTGTTTAAAATGTATAATAATTTTCACAAAAAAAATAAAAAAATCAGAGCTTGCTGCCAAACATAAATGGAGTTCAAGCATTAAGGTGATTTAGCTGCTTTCTTTGATATGCATCTCTCCAGACAAGACATGTACTTGAAGAAGCGAAAGCAAAATATTTGATGTCAAGCTAATAGAGTGCCCATCACATCAAGCTTTCAGCAACTAAGCTTAAACATCGCACATAGATATATAGCGGTTTGTAGACGCAGGTTCTTTCAAAGTAGACCTGGTGAAGTATCTTGTAATGCTGCATTAGGAAATTGGTGCAGTTGGGAGAGGTGTGAGAAGAGAAGCAGGAAGTCTTAACAGATGAGAATGTTGTAGCGGGTGAGAACTTGGTACTAGAAATAGGTGAAGCGACTAAATATACCCAATGATTAGGAATGATGTTGGCTACTAACCTAAGGGGGTGTTTCCTAGTAAAATTTGTGGAGCACAACAGCCCAGAGGAATAATTAGCCAAAAAAGGTAATGTAGAGAGAGAAAGTGTGAGATTGGAGAGAGCTCTCATGTAAAGGAAGAGTTAGAACAAACTAGACGGATTATTTATAGTGGCAGGGATGATACCCGACTGTAGAGGTCAAGCCAGGTGTGTCAATGGTAGGATAGGCACCATGTGTCCTTACGTTATCAAAGCTCATTCAAGAAAGGTTCATGTCAACTCGGGCAACTTTAATAGGTCCCTCTCTAAGCCCACCAAACTAAGTCTCCCTCAGCATCCTGTTAGCCTAAAGATTAGGAAATATTCATATGACTTGGTGACCTCAAAGCAGTCTAATAAGGTTGGCCCAAGGTGACATTCATTAACTTCTCTTGAAAGAGCTTGAGAATGTAGCGATGATAATTTTAGATGCATGACACCTATCTTACCATTGGCATGCTAGAGGCTTAGCAAGATCTGAATGGCGAAGTATCTTACCACTGCCATTCATTACCTCATTAAGGATCCTTCTGCATTCCTTGAGAGCTTCACTCTAAAACCTCACATGCTATGTTATTGTACTCCCCAAATATTCCTAGGACACTCTCCATTTGAGTAGTAGTAGTAGTAGTAGAAAGCATCAGTCCTCATCACTGGAAATGTTCAGTCAAATCCTCCATTACTACTAGTACTAATAAGGTCCTCGCCTACAACAACATTCACATTTGTCAAGATTGTCCACTACACTCTTTGCACCAATCCTTCCTTGAGGTGGTGATGCTAACAGACAACACCGCCTCACCTACCCTACTCTGAAAGAACCTACATCTACAATGTTAAATGCCAATTCCTACCTGACTGCTTCATCTCTGTTATTATCTGACATCATCAATCATCAAAACAGCTAAATTGCACAGCAACTAATATACCTGATCAGTTTCATCTAAGAATGTTGTTAGCTCATCCAATAAGAGCACTTTACATGCTTCAGCTAGAGCACCAGCAATCGCAACCCTTTGTTTCTGACCGCCGCTGAGAGTTTGAACTGGCCTCTGATGAGGGCAGAAGAAGGTGATTATGCAAGAAACATGTAGTTAAGATATGTCTTGAAAGTTATATGGTTCATGACCCTACTTGCATGTAGGCAGACATTCCCACAGCATCCAAAGCTTTTGACACCGTGCACTTAACTTCATCCTCAGTCAGGTTCAACTTCCCAAGGCCAAATGATACATCAGCTTCGACTGTAGGCATCACAACCTGCAGTTAAAAAGGATGTTGCCTTTATCAAATTTTGTAAGTACCAGATCTCATTTTTCATAATTTTGTAGTTACGCATTAACTTTAAAGGCAGAATTGCAAGGGTACAATAAAAAATATGTTAAAGAACAAAATCAGAAATGCAAATATTGGCACAAAGTTTTTTTGTTGTCTGCTGGAAAGCAGGTCATAGAGATAATATAAAATCCAGCAATAAAGTAACTACATTTTTATGGAAGGATATTCAAGAGATGGCAATGTAAAGCATATTTGACACTATTAAATCATGTAGCTCATGAAATTGCATAACTTTTCATATTAAACTGAGTTATCTTTAAGTGGAAAGTGGAAACCGATCAAAATGAATTCTTGCAGTACTTTACAGTGAACCAACACTAACAGAAGCTGATAGGAAAAGTGCCCTTGATAAAATTACAAAAAAAGGAGCTATAATGAGTAAATGAATTTGAGAAGAAATTTCATTCTACTGCCAGATTGAATGTTTTTAGTCACTTCCCAATAAATTTTTTGATGCTATGCATCTTGCAGAAGAAAAACTCCTTTGATTAATGACAATAGGGAGAATATCTCTTCTCATTTCTTCTGTTTGATGTACAAAAGAAAGAACTTGGCAAATATGTCAAAAAGTGTGCTTATGAACCTTGTCGCACCCTTGCGGCGGAGCGCGGCGACCCTTGATTGATTTCGGTTTTGTGAATAAGAGAGTCGCCACCTAGTATTATGGTCACTAAGAACCCTAACTGGTCTTTCAGAGATTCTAAGATAAGGGACTGGTTGCGCAAAGGGAAGGTATTAACACCCCTAGTACGCTATACCTAAGGTAAGCTGCTTGGTGTTTGGTTTGCCTTGTAATTACTATGGTGTTGGTGTTCTTTTAAATAGGTTTCCTAGGATAGGTTTGCTATGATGAATGGATTTGGGTTTAAAGTCTAAAAGCAAGAACTCTTGGCCAATATGGATCATACCTTTAGATATGTCTATAAAGTGTCAAAGAGAACCGATGCAAGTCTCTTGAAATCTGTGTTTGATTCAAACTAAATTTATTATGATAGAAATCGAAGGAGATTCCATGTTCTTTAAAAGCTTATTTTTCCCTTAGTATTTCAAGAGTTTACGACTCGTAAATCACAAGGAAGAATGACAAAAATTTAGAAATCTAAGGAAATTCAGGGCGCTTTAAAAGCCTATTTTTGCCTTAATGTTTCATACTCTCACGACTTGTAAACCGTGGGGTCAAAAATTGAAATGTCTTCAATTATAATCAAGGCTTCTTTCAAGGATGTATGATGACTTATTATTCCTATAAAATTATTCTGGATATTTACCACTTATGGTTTCTTTATCCAAATATTAACAGTGAATAATAACAAGTTATTCCCAATAATATTTTGGATATCCATCCCTTTGGGATTTTTTTATCCAAACATTAACAGTGAATAATAGATGAATTCCCCCCAAAATAAGATTTTTATATTTTTTGAAATATTGACCAATACCCTTTGGAGTTTTACAAACATGTTGTAAAATCCAGAATGCAAGAAAATAATTTTTTTGTTGTGTTTAAAAAATCCATGCAAAAACATGTTTTCGAAACTTTAAATGTTTGTTTTTTTTATATAAAAAAAAACGTTAGGGTATTGACCATATGCAACATAGAAGAAAACATTTTTTATATTTTTTTTTTTTGTCAAAAACACAAGCATCACAGTTAATCGCAATTAAAGACAACAAAAAATCCCTAAGGGAGAGCGGCGACTCCTCTTGGCCAGGAGAGAAAATTAGGTTTAGGGTTTTGTGGTTGCCCTCATTTTTTAACATAAAATTGTTCCTCTGTAAATTTTCTCCTCCTTTTGCATATGGCTTGAGGTTCACTTATATATAAATCTCTACACGTGTTATTCAAGGAAATATTGCAATAATTATTATCTTTTATAACCAGCACCAACAAATCCTTAGATAAAAAATAATTATTGCAATATTTCCTTGAATAGCACGTGTAGAGATTTCTATATAAGTGAACCTCCAGCCATATGCAAAAGGAGGAGAAAATTTACAGAGGAACAATTTTAAGATAAAAATGAGGGCGACAACAAAACCCTGAACCTAATTTTCTCTCCCGACCAAGATGAGCCGCCGCGGCCCTTAGGGATTTTTGGCTTTCTTCCCCTGCGCACCTGAGAGCCCCCCCTGACTCTAGCTCTCTGATTTCCCTCACCAGAATCAACTGAAGCCACCTTCCCCCCTTCTTCCTCTGGCATTCTCTCCCAAACAGAACAAAACCCGAGCCCCTCCATTTTCCTCGTCAGCACAGGCTTCCCCCACAGAACAACCTCATCTCCCCCAACCAGGGAACGGGCAGAGCCATTCCCCGTCTCCACCGACCCATTTCACTGTCAACCACATCAATGTTGTCCTCACTGGAGACCAAACCAACAGTCGTCCCCAGCTCTTCCCCACACATATCGTGAACACCAACCTCCAGCATTCCTTCTCTCCAGATCGCGCCGACCATAGCCGCTTCAGCAGCCGCAAACGGCAGCAACCCACAGGCTAGCATCTCCAGCAGACCTAGTTCACCGCCTCCAGCAGCGACACCCCTCTCTCGTCCGTTCCTCCTCCTTGCCGCCAGTACATGGAACAAAGGAGAAGAAGACGAACAAAAGAAACAGACCTGCAGTGAAGCAGATCCAAAAGAGATCGAAACAGATCTGAAAAAAGAAGAAATAAAATCAACTGCTATTTGTGTGTTTTTATCCTTTTTGCAGGTGATGGGGAACCTCACCGCCAGCAGGAAAGTGAAGAGGGGGGAAGCCATTCCAGATCGCCCGTCCTGTGGAGTTTCTTGCAGCAGCGCGTGAACCCACACGCCGCCAATGACGGTGGTGGGTGAGAACCACGCGTCGCCACTGTTCCTGCATTGCCAAAAGTCTTCCTCTGCAATTCCTGAATATTTTGGGGTCTATTTTGCAATTTCTGAATTGTATATTATGTCGTTAGATTTGTTTTGAATTTATGGTATTTTGTATCATGTAAAAATAATGTGTGAGTGGAGCATAGTAAAAGTGATGTGTGTGCGTGTTTTTTTTTTTTGTCTTTAATTGCGATTTACTGTGATGCTTGTGTTTTTGACAAAAAAAATATAAAAAATGTTTTCTTCTATGTTGCATATGGTCAATACCCTAACGTTTTTTTTTTTATATAAAAAAAACAAACATTTAAAGTTTCGAAAACATGTTTTTGCATGGATTTTTTAAACACAACAAAAAAATTATTTTCTTGCATTCTGGATTTTACAACATGTTTGTAAAACTCCAAAGGGTATTGGTCAATATTTCAAAAAATATAAAAATCTTATTTTGGGGGGAATTCATCTATTATTCACTGTTAATGTTTGGATAAAAAAATCCCAAAGGGATGGATATCCAAAATATTATTGGGAATAACTTGTTATTATTCACTGTTAATATTTGGATAAAGAAACCATAAGTGGTAAATATCCAGAATAATTTTATAGGAATAATAAGTCATCATACATCCTTGAAAGAAGCCTTGATTTAATTGAGGACATTTCAATTTTTGACCCCACGGTTTACGAGTCGTGAGAGTATGAAACACTAAGGCAAAAATAGGCTTTTAAAGCGCCCTGGATTTCCTTAGATTTCTAAATTTTTGTCATTCCTCCTTGTGATTTACGAGTCGTAAACTCTTGAAATACTAAGGGAAAAATAAGCTTTTAAAGCACATGGAATCTCCTTCGATTTCTATCATAATAAATTTAGTTTGAATCAAACACAGATTTCAAGAGATTTGCATCGGTTCTCCTTGGTACTTTATAGACATATCTAAAGTTATGATCCATATTGGCCAAGAGTTCTTGCTTTTAGACTTTAAACCCAAATCCATTCATCATAGCAAACCTATCCTAGGAAACCTATTTAAGAGAACACCAACACCATAGCAATTAGAAGGCAAACCAAACACCAAGCAGCTTACCTTAGGTATAGCATACTAGGGGTGTTAATACCTTCCCTTTACGCAACCAGTCCCTTACCTTAGAATCTCTGAAAGACCAGTTAGGGTTCCTAGTAACCATAATACTAGGTGGCGACTCTTTTATTCACAAAACAAAAAAACCAAAATCAATCGAGGGTCGCCGCTCCACCACGACGGTGCAACAAACTTTCTCAAAAGATGTCAAAATTTAAGATAGATTATTATGGATGCGTGAAGAATTTGACAACAGATTTTTATGGATGGGTGAAAATTTTGACAATGAGACAGACTGTTTATTTCTAAATTTTTGTCCTCCAATGTTCTTTCATGGTGACAAACAGAAGAAGAATATTCAAATTTTCTTCTACCATTTATTTTTCTTCTATCTTCCTTGCTAGCCAGAAAAAGAGGGCAAGATAGTGACAGAAAGTTTATTTTCACTAAAAATATAGCGCATAACATGAGAAACAAAACCACATATTATAAAGGGAGCAGGCATGCCAAACCAGTCAAAATTAAAACAAAAATATAACTAGGATTGGCGCAAATTATAAACAGTGTGGTCCTTGTGTTGTGGCTTTCAGACATATTATAACCCGGCATATCAACAAAAAATGACTGGCAGATAGTAGCTTTAGTTTAACATTTATATTTCTCTAAACAAGAAACTAATGTTAACCTCCACACAGGATCTTTTGGGGAATTATTTTTAGAAAGAAAAACTTTTAAAATGTTTTCCCTTGGTGGATTAATAACAAAAAAGGCAATTGTCGAAATAAGAGGTAGGATACACAATTAGAGGCTCTATGAAGTAGTAGGAAATGGGATTGACAACAGCAGTAATAGATCATCATTAGATAATCATTTTCTAAAGAAACAATGTTGCAGAGCTAATCCAGCTTTGTCACCAAATAAAATGGTGTAAATACCTCAGAAATCAAGAAATGAAAGGGAAAAAAATATATTTGAAGCAAACATCAATGACAGGTATTATACAAGTTCTTCCATGTAAAATAACAGAAAGTCTCTTCTAAAGCGCTCAGAGAAAGGAACAAAATCAGCATGTATACTAGTTTTAAAGGAGGAAAAAACTAACCTGATGGTCTGGATTCTGAAAAACAAAGCTCTTAGGCCTTTTCAGATACAAGGTTCCACTAGTTGGGTTCAAAAGACCAGCCAGAATCTGTCTAATTCACAATATAGAAAACCCATCATCTCTTTCCTTCTTCAGCATCTTAAAACCCAAAATTTAACCTTTTTGAATGAACGAAGTAAAAGTTGAAGTTACCTTCAAAAGGGTAGATTTTCCACACCCATTAGGTCCAAGAAGCATCCAAAGCTGCCCAGATGGAATACTAAGAGAACAGTCCTTAAGAATGGGAACTAAATCCCCTTTCCTTGTTTTGATTGAGAAGTTTAGATTCCTACCTTCAATGGCAATATTATTGTCTTTCTCAATAACGTAATTACTCCTGCAAAAAAAATACAAGAATCAACAACGTAATATAAAAGAAGTAGAGAAAAACAAGAAAATCAGCAAGCCCGCAATCTGTTTGAAGAATTGCTAGAGAGAGAGACAGTGTGTGGTTCGTACCTTGGGGATGGAGCGGAGTGAAGAGGGGGAATGCTGGGAGGAGCAGCAGCACGAAACAGAGCGGGGAGATCCATAGGTAAAACCACTTGGTTTGAGATTATAAAGCATTCTATTGGGCTAACAAAATTAATTTGAATGGGCTGAGTGTTTAAAATTTAATGGGCTATGATTATTTAAAGAAATAATTGTGTTTTGGTTTGATTTTTTTTAATTAAAATTGTTAGATTTGTTTGGTTAAAAATACATGAGATTTTGCAAAAAAACTTTCATGAAATTGGAGTGTTTTGACATGTTAAAAAATTATAGGAACTATTTGATACCCTAATTTTTTAGAAAAATAAGATCAGAAAAAGGAAAAACTAGAACTTTATATTCAAATACAATATTTTTCAACAAAAACAAAAACTTGTTTTTTTAGTAGTTTTATATTTTTTTTTGAATCACAAAGACATGTTTTAGAGGTTATCTATAATTTATAATACATTATTTTTATTTTATATACAAGTAATTTTTATCAATGTAAATTATTAAAATTATTTTCATATTTAGTTAGTATCATAAATTTATTTATTTTATTATAAATATAATATAAAATATATATTTTTTTAAATTAACAAGTATAACATTCTCATGAAATAGAGTAAATATTTTTCAAATATATTATCATAAGTAAAAAATATTAAGATGACTTTGATTTTTTTAATGAAAAATATTTATAATTTAATATATTTCTTTCTTTAATGAAAAAAGTATTATCTGTTTTCAACAAATAATTTTTATTAATTTTTATTAAAAAATAAAAACTAAAAAAATACTTTTCTATTACTGAAAGTATCCAAAAGTTTTAACTTTGATAGGCAAATCTGGAATTGAGGTTATAAAGCTTTATTATATTACTATATTGTTTCAATTCTTAAGTTGCAATTTATTTCACTTGTTCAATGCAATCTCTACTTGGTTTCTGTAGTCCATTAATGGAGCATCGATTTCTTTTTTCTTTTTCTTTTTTCTCCAAGAAACTCTCAATTGAAGCACAAATACAGAAGGAGCTGCAACAAATGCATAAGTACTAGCTTGGTGTAATGTGAAGTAATGTAGATTGGAAGTTTACATTTTCCAAACGTTAAGAGAATGCAAGGCTTGTGGTATGGGTTTTAAAATACTTGAAAAATATATCATCGTCATCTATATAAATGATTTATCATCTATGTAACATATATTTTTATTATTATTTCCATTAATACAAGTTGCATATCAAATGGATCGACAATGAGCTTCATCCAACACACATAATAAATATACTAAAAGGCATGAGAGATTCATAATTTATTTTTAAGTTATTTCTCAAATTCATCTTTTTTCTTTCAAAAATAAAAAAAATAAAATAAAGACTGGTTGTGAGGATTTCAAATTAAGCTCATTGTTGGACGAATAATGTAGAGTCAAGGTCAAATTAAATGATTATTAGATAAATCTACATAAAAATTAAGTCTACGAACGTAATTAAATTTTTAATAAGCCAATTTAATTTTATCATGGGCCAAATTAAATTTTAATTATGTTTAAGAATTAATTTGAATTTGATTGAAGGATTTGATTAGGTGCAATAACTTAATTATTCTTTAAATGAGTCAAATTAATTTTATTAGGGGTTTAATTTGTGAAAAATTAAGTTTGGGAGCCCAATTTGAGTTTAATTGAGAAGATCGGAATTTTAGGAGACCAAATTTAATTTTCACCAAATCAATTGATTGAAATCAGGGGCAAAAGCACAAGATAATTAAAGTTTTGGGGTCAATTAGGGGTTAAATTGAAAAAATCCGCAGTAAAGAACCAACCTGCAAAAGACATCGAACTATAAAGACCAGCCACTGACGCTGGCCGCCAACTCCTCAATCAACGCTGCCACCAACCTCACGTCAACCCCTCCCCGTCATGACTAGCCAGACCTCCAGCTCGGCACCTCGACTCCAAGTAGTGTCGCCCCTCTCCTCGTTGCAACAGGATTGCTTCATGCATAACGAATTCTCGTTCTGCATGCAATATAATTAATTAGCATGGTTGTCAGGCTGAGCCAACAACCATGCGGGCCTGGGCCAGACCTGTCTTGCACAATGCCTTCTTACATGGTGATATATGTTGTTACCTATTTTTGGGTTCCTATAAAAAAAAATACAAAAAAATATATATAAAAAAATATTCGGAAGAAATCCAAAAAATAATAGGAGCGAGAAAAGGATGCTGGAATGCTGAAAAAGGGTCAAAATTGGTTAAGGAGGTTCAAAAATACAAGAATTGAAATTTGACAATATATTTTTAACTGGTGAGAGTCCTGTTGACAAGGAAAATTCAATTTTTGAGGAAGAAAAGTCCAAAATTAGATGTTTGAGATGAAGGTTTAAAGTCATTGATAAGAACCATTTGACAAGCTTTAACTGTGAGCATACAAAAAAATTGATGGCTTTTGAAAAATGGGTGTCACAGTCTAGGTTGACTTGGTTGACCACTGTTGAGGCTTACTGGAGCAATTACAATGTAAACATCATTAGAAACCATATGAAGTTGGTAGAGGAGGTCTATACCTTTTGTTTCGATCAAATCTTGCTTAATTTGAAAGTTTGTAGCTTCACATTCATTTATTCAAAGATGTCAACCCGATCAGCCCAGAATCTAAAACTATAGTGATGGTTGATCAGGGATAAGGTGTTGGAGACTTCTATGGAAGAATTGAGATGTAAACATCTAATTTCATGTAAACAAAGTTGTAGAGGGGATGTTCTTTTTCCATTTGTAAAAAACCTCATGTTATTTGGAGGCTAGAACTCCAAAACAAGCTTTTAGAAGGTGCCAAATCAATCATCCAAAACTGCCAGGGAAGGAGATGAACAGTAGGTGAATGATGCGTCATCAAGATTGAATCCCTAGAAGTTAAGGTTTTTAAATTGGGATCTGACATATTTTACTTTAGTCCTTATTCTTCTAATTGCTTTAAAATTACACCTGTAATAGTCTTATCAACTCTTAATTTAATGCAATTTCATCCCTATCAAACTCAATCATCAACTCCAAAGTTTAACGCCATTTTCATCTTGGCCCTTTTTTAGATTTGTACATTTGGACCTTTAATTGACTATCAAACTTTTAATTTTCTACAATTTGGCCCTTGAAGTCTCACGCCTTTTACGATTTGGTCCTTAGTTTTTAATTTCTTCAATCAAACCTTTAATTGGCTATTAAACTTTATTTTTTTTACAATTAAGCCCCTACTTTGACCAATTAAACTTTTCAAAGTCTAATTTCAGTCCCTAGACTTCAATTTCTTCAAATTAACACCCGAATTTACTCAAAAAAACTAATTTTCCCTGTAATCAAGTCCTCAATAAAATTGATTAAACCTTCCAAAATTCTCATTGAGTCCTTAGTCATCCTAAATTTGTATTTCTTTACCCTAAAAAAATATTTTCACCGAATGGGTCTTTTATAAATCAAAATTGGGTCACCAACTTTTCCTCTTGTCATTTTGGTCCATCACCACTAATATGGGCAATCTTCTGGCTTTCTTCATATGTATTCTTTTGTATTTTTGTATTTTCTTTTTGTATTTTTTTCTTTTCTTGATTTTTTTTAGGTCAAAGATGAGTAACAACATGAAGCACATCTTTTATTGATTTTGTGGTCCACTTAAATACACATGAAAATGTTGATAACAAAACTCCAAATTAGGATGCATAACGCCTCTTAAATTAGGATGCATCTTCTAGAGCACTTTCTTAATATGATGGGATAAGATGAAAGTGCCTCTGTTGAAATATGTTTTCTTTAATACTTAAAAAAGAAATATTCCATCTTGTAAAGTAACTATTGTATGCTTTTCTAATTTTTCTATAACATTTCAAAGAAAACATTTACCTACAAATTGAGAAGAGATTTGGTTAAATAAAGCTTCAACGTGTGTTGACTTGCCTATACCACCCATACCCCAAATTCATATCGTACGTACAGCTGGTGATCCAATGCATGGTAACGACTCCACACTTGGGATCCCTGGAACGCGTAGTCGCAATGAAAATGATAAATTTAAAATTTTCAGGAGTTCCAAGGATCTTATTAGATAAATCTAGAGTTCTTTAGGGTTATATATATTAACTGAAGATTAAATATTATTTTTTACTTTGAATAATTGCTTTAAGGATAGGTTGTCGCAAACCACAAGTCTTCCAAGTGTCCGACCTCTAACGACAATCCACACGAACTACTAGTAAGAAATCTTTTAAACCCTTGTAGGAGATAGGGATTGCTATACCTTAGAGTGCTAGATATTTTCTTTTGTGTTTAAGTGTTTTTGAATTATATTGTCTTGTATTGTCATATACTGTGTAAAAAATAAAAGGCATAATATTCTATTTATAGAAAAACCTAAAAACCATATAAATGAAAACAATATCAATTTACCCATTAAATAATATTACATATATTATTTTAAGATGATTTTATAAATTGATTCAATCAATTTCTTACTTGATTGTTTCTAGTTATAGAAGTGTAATCTACTGAATTAATTACATTTTAGTCCTTAATTTCTAAAACTTATTTCAAATCAAGTCATATTTGATTAATTATCTCATTTTAATTTCTTACCAATGACTCTCATGTGAGTGACCTATTAGGTTCCCTAATAAGTTGACCCAAATATAAATCATAATACTAAATAAAATAGAATTAAATAAATTAAACAATTTAATTTATCACCAATTCAACAATTGATTGATTTATATTTGACGATCAAGATAATGTCTAACAACTTATCATGATCCTTCAAGTATTAAAAAAGTCATAAGTTGTTTGACTTAACTTTTTAGTGATCAGTTTCTCAATGTAATTATTATTCATTCATTAAGAATATTTCAATTTAGACATTATATTATGAAGTATGTCTGCTTTGTTAAATTATTTTAGTTCTCAACGCTATAGTTATTAATTCTTTAAATAAGATTTGAAACTCTTTTCAAATATCATTCCACCCCGGTCAAAGATTTCACAATCAATACTATTTGATAATAGATATAATATTTTTTCTAATTCATTTAGGGTGATGAATCCTTTCTTGATTACTTAAATACCTTTATATAGTTTATGCTATACACAATATCTACCCGTTTTTTACCCTTGATTATGATAACGTGTGGTTAATCAAAGCATAACACTCTCTATATAAGATAACTTAATGATCTCTACTCTAAGGATCACTTACACAAATTTCACGTGAGCGTTTTTATAAAAATAAGTGATTTCTCCATATAGAATTCTATAAGAGTCAATTCAATATATATATTATCTGACAAGCACCTCCATATTAGTTTAAGGTATCCCTCATACCTTAGTTTATTAGAGTAGTTGCTTCATTTCATAAAGAAAAGAACATAATATGCATTAGTATCAATAATTCTAATTAATATACAATCTTAATAGAACATTGACTAGGAATATTTGGGAATAACGTTTTGATGCAATAGAAATCTCATAATAATAATAACTTTATAATTTTTTATGCAAACATTTTTTGTTCAACAAGCTTTATCTTTACTCTAAATTCATTAATCAAACATTAGATTCGTTAATCAGATATAATTGAATATTAAAGATAAATAAAGCCTTTATTAAAAATAAATACGTTTTAAGTGAATAAATTTAGTGTTACGTGTAACCAACCGATTGGTTACATGAAATATTCATTATCATCAACCTTTCCAATACATGAACCAATTTCAACCAAGTTACCAAAATTGCTTGAGGATAAAGGTTTTAGCTCCTTCCTAATGTAATCAACAATTTCCTGGACTAGTTCAGACTCTTTCCTGGGAAACATGTATAACAAATAAACATAGTAAGTGGAAACAATCACATAAAACTCAAAGGTATTTTAGAAGGTTCTGTACACATAAAATTCTATGTATTAAAAATACATTAAATTAATGGTGAAACAATTATAATAATGAATTTGATTACAGGTAATAGGTGAAAACTCTCTTGAGATGCTCTTTATGTGCACAAATCCAATGATTAATAGTCAGATCTGAATCTTACTTAGATGGAAAAGATATTTACGCGAGCTTGAAAGCTTTAATTGTATGAGATTTTAACTTGATTTTATTTAATAAAGATGAAGAATATTCACACGAGCCTAAAAGCTTTAACCGTGTGATATCTTAACTTGATTTTATTTGATGAAGATGAAGAATATCCACATGAGCTTGAAATATTTAACCATGTGAGATCTTAATTTGATTCTATTTGATGAAGACAAAGAGTATTCAAACAAGCAAGCTTTAACAATGTGAGATTTTAAATTTGGCTTGATTTAATGAAGACAAATAGTATTAACATGAGTCTAAAAGTTTTAACCATGTGAGATCTTAACTTGATTTTATTTGATGAAGGAAATGATTTTGATCCCTTACTTGATTTGATTTGAATAAGGGAAAGGATTTTGATCCCTTGCTTCCTTAGTGAACTTGAATTTCTTTGAGAGAATTGCTGCTACCCATTTTTGAAGTATTTTTGAAAAACAATAGCAAAAAACAACGAAAACCCAAAAAGTATGTTCTTGATATATTTGCATTGTTTTCAACATTTTCAGCATTGCCTTAAAAGGATTCAAATTTCAAATGTTTTTTCAATACGTTGGGCTTTTAATGCGTTATTTTTAAAATCATTGATTTTTCTTATTGAGTCAATGTTAATATTGCTCTTTTTTTTAAAAAAATCAAAATACAAATGTTGGACCAAGCAATTGGGGAAGAAGGAAAAAATTTTCACCTATAAATAGGTGTTCATATACACACAAAAAGGGGGGGCCATAAAAAAAACACTAGATCTATTCCCTCTACACAGACCCACTACCACCTACACAAAAAAGCCTCAGCCATCCTCCACCCTCACCTCATTTGCTTAACCAAACCATCCCTCCCTCCTGTCACGTCCCTCCACTTCTTTATTAAAAAAACAATTGAACCATATTAAAAAAAACACAGAACAAATCCACCATCTTTCCCCATCATCAGTTATCCCACCAGGCGCCCTTCATCACCAATGCCCCTACCTCCACATCATAGCCCACAAGCTCCAGTTTTGGTTTCATAACCAACAACCTTCCCTCCTTACCAACTGAAGCCTCCCACCAAATCCTAGCAAACCATTCAACCCACACCAACCTCTAAATACTAGCACAAAAACCCATCACCATCAAACCATCAGCAATGCTTACCCTTCTCACTTAATAGACTACCAAGAGCATACATAGACATTCATGTAAGTAAATCCATGCTCACTAGCCACCATAGCTCCTCCACTCCAGCCCATATGTGGCAACATCCACAGATCCAACAGCCTTTACCCACCACCATATCCACGACAAAGCCACCATCCACAATCATGTTTTCCCCTCTCTTTTGATTCCAATTATGGTCATCAACACAACAACCCGTCACTGCCATTAACTAAAGCAGAAACCCAGTCACGCCAACAACCTTTTAGTCCTGAAATAGAGAAGAAAAAACATTGATCTTCACCACTGGCCTAGGGAGAAAGAAAGGAAAAGGGGGACTAGAGCTTTGGGAGGCCACATCTCTCTCATCGAAGAACTAGAAGGAACACCTCCATTGGAGTGAATAGGAGAGAGAGGAGTTTCAGATCCAGTAGCCAGCCATCCTCCAGTAGTGGCGATGTGTGAATCCACGTGCCAACAATAATCCCAGTAATTCTCGTATACACTAAACGCCTCAAAAGGTCGATTTATGAACTCAAACCATTCTTGGACACATTGCTAAAATATTATGAATTTTGGAACTAAATGTTTATTGTTTTGTATAATATTTGGACTTTTTTGTACTGTTAATTTGGTTTGATTTGTGTTTGGATTTCGAAATAATTTGATTCATTGCGTTGAATTATGGATTTATTTTATGGGTTATGATTGCTTTGTGAACGTTAATATTAACGTATGAGTTTGTTTTGGTGTCAGTGTTTGGTTTATTTGAATTAGCATGAAATTTGAATGAAGCATGTGACATTATTAAAATCGGTGTGAATGTTCGGTGTTTGCTTGCTTTTAAGTCAAATTTTGAATAGTAAATAATTTGTTTTAAATTGATATATTGTTCGATTTAAAACATATTATTGTGTTTCGTTGAACGTGGCTTTAGTCAAATTTTTAAAAGTTCGATGACAATTTTGCAAATCAATTTTGATTCCTCCACTTTTGTTTTCACCCTTTCATATTTAGTATTGGAATTGTGACCTACACGCGAGGTGCTTTTTCAATATTAAACAAATCGATTCTCTTCTACACAAAAAAACAACAAAAAATCTTTTCTTCAAAAATACAATTTCTATTTTAATTTGCATATGGACAAGTCTCTCAAAAATATAAAAAATATCATATCATATCTCCATACAAAAATTCAAGAATATGTATTTTCATGCATTTTAGGATTTAATAACTTGTTTATTAAACTCTAAAATATCCAAAACGGTGTCGTTTTGAACAGTAAAAAAAGGGACCAGACGACATGTCGTCTCGTGATTGTTCATCTTCTTCTCCATTTAAGTCAGAAAAAGCTATTTGAGTGGCCTCTTTCTCAAGGCATTTAATGTCTTATCTCTCCACCAAATGACAAAACTTGCACGCAAACTATGACTTGACATCTAACCACACCCAAGTGTGGTCCTTTCTGGTCGATTAAAGCCACAACAGTTGTGGCACCACCTTAAAGTGGCCAACCCGACCAGCCCCTTTGCAGTAACTTTTCCAGGCCATGATGACAACCTTGAGCCAACGGTTAAGATCCTTCCGAGTCGAATCAATGGCTAAAATTTGGCACCATTGAAGACAAAATAAAGGTGGATTCCATGGCCTGGAGAGGAGAAATCAGAAGCCAAAGTCTGGAAAAAAAATCAGTCATTTCCCTAGTTTCCATTTTTCTTCTCCCCGACACCTCTTCTTCCTCTTCTTTCACTGCACCTTCGCTGCCAGCGCCACCACTAACCACTCCTCGGTCTTTCTTACACCACTAAAAACGCAACTAGCAACATTCCTTCTTCGGCAAGGCAAGTTTTCCCTTCCTTTTCACCTCCTAAAAACCCCATGGCTCTTACATTCCTTTTCACTAGGTTGGGCCAGTGACCATTCGAGTTTGGGCTGGATCCAGCCCAAATGGTTGGGCCGTGTTTAGCTTAGTAAAAAAAAAGGGGCAGTTTGTTTGGCTACCGGTTGGTCCAACCTGACCCGGCTGGGTCTGACCTAGTTGGTTGGGTCAGGCCCAACCCAATATAATAATAATAATATAAAAAAACAAAAAAAATTCCAAACGATTCCAATGGTCATTTCAAAATATTTGTGATTTTCACGCATGTTTTTCTACCAATTTTGTATAATATCAGGCTGTATACTTACACTGTAAGATATAGATTCGGTATTGAAATACCCGGTTTTCTCTGAAATATTTTCAAAAAAATTTGAAAATTAAAAAAAAATCTCAAATTTTTTTTAATTAATTTCCTCTTTCCAAAAAACCAATAAAGAAACAAAAAATGTTTTGTTATCATGCATACGGTCAAATCCTAAAAAATTTCCAAGTATATTTTGATAAAAAAAACAAAAAAAAATACATCTTTCTCATGTTTTAAAATGAAAAATAGGTATCGTAATCAGTTTACGATTGGGGTTTGGTCAAAATATTAAAAGCCCTTCATCAATCATTTTGTTCACTTTATATTTAAAGTGTTAAGGTTTAGTTGTAGATTTTAATACTTGAGAGTGTAAAACTACACAGTAAAGTATATGATCAGATATTAAAGATACAAAAACAAAAATTATAAATAAATAAATAAATACGATGCTAAAATTTAGATCTTAGAGCAGTTAGGATTTAACTTAATAAGATAAAGACTCTCTCATGAAAAAAGATTTGTCTTAGATCTTAGAAAAAAGAATAGAAAGTTGACATAAAAAAATAATCAAACAACAATACAGCTTAACTCAGGTAGGGTGTACTGGAAATGATGTGTTTTCCCCTTACACAACCAACCTCTTACCTGGACTCTAACAAGCCACTAATTTACTAATAATTATAATAATAAATTACAACTCCTAAATTTTAATAATAATTTTATAATTAAATCCAAAACTTTTTGCTTTTTCAATGCCTCCATGAAGGAGAAAAACACGTCATTGTCATTCTACATCACCCGTGACATTGTCAAATAAATGATGCTTATACTGATATCAAACAAGGAGTGAAAATAAAGAAAAAAGAAATTAAAGGTAATAACTTACTTAGTGTCATTAAAATGCCAGCCTTCTAGATCAGCTATTTCGATCAAAACACGTTTCCAATTGTCCACCTTGTCTGAACTGATTTTTTTCTGATGCTCGGAAAGTGCATTTCCATAACTGTTACTCAGCTCTCGGACATGGGTTGGATCAACATGGTAAAATACTGGTATAACAATTTGCTGTAACGTTTGCCTGCATTCGAGGATCTTCTCCAGTTCTTCCAAACACCAAGGAGAATCTGCATAGTTTTTGGAGAAAATGACGATTGAAACATTTGATTGTTCGATTTTTTCCAAGAGGATCCGTGAGATCTCTTCTCCAGCACCAAGTTTGTAGTCGATAAATGTTTCGATTTCATTTTGATCTAGAGCATCATAAAGATGTCTAAGGAAGTTATGGCGGACGTCAGCACCTCTAAAACTAAGGAACACATCATACTTCCATAGAGGAGTAACGGCGGAAGAGCTTGACGCCATAATACAAAAGTTGGCACAAGTGAGCGTACGTGGAGAGTTTTGGTGAAGATCAAGATGAATATCCTGAAACAATAAGCACACAATTTTAGATACTAAAACCCGAATTAAAAAGGACATGAATATCCGAGTGTAAAAATTTACACTGAATTCCAACTTCAAAAAGTAGTATAGAATTATAAAAGGATAATACATTTTCAACATGCAACAGTACTGCGCTTTTGAAATCTGATATGAATGTTTTACATCAAATTCCTCCACTATTCATTAACAGCCCGCTGCGCCAAGGAAAAAAAAATCTTCATGGAAAGATTATCAAGACTCCAAAACAACGTAAATGACTGCAAAGAACAAACAAATAATGATAAAAGAGAGAGCGACATAGGAAATAACTCTACCAGTTAACCAAAGGGCCTAATGATCTTTCACCATGTATTCGCCAAGACGCTAGCTATTGTATAGAGAGAATCATTCTTTCGCTTCAAAGAGATCAACTGAAGAGAAGTTTAGTTAAATTTCCAGGAAGAAACGTTTTTAAAGCTAACCTACTCCTGTTTGCGTGTATGAACTAAAGCAAATTAGACGCGCGTGATTAACAAACAAAGACTGAACATTTTCTCTTAATTATTCTGTAAATCATGATTTGACGAACCCATTAACCAAAGACCTAAGATATAAAAAGGCATTAACTATATGTTATAGCTAGGCAACCCCACCAACATGTTGCAGCTCAAATTGATGCACTGCTTGGAAAAGGATATATTGTCTAGCTGATAGCAGCCTATCAGGAATCAAGTGGAGGGCCGACCAGTTTCATAACTACTGATTTGATATATGTCGCTATTCAGAGTTAATATTTCCTTCACGCCTGTTTTGTCCCACATTGCAGTTTTGATAGAAAATAAATTTCAAGAGGACCCGACAGATTGAGAGTAGAATGACCATATCACGAGGTAAAGCGCAAGTGGACGAGCAAGTTGATTAGATAATAATTTAATCAGTTGGAAAGGAAGCAATTGTCGACTGGTTCCAGGCTTCCAGCTTGTAGGTAAATGGGATTCAAATATTTTTATTTTTGTTTACTTATTTTTTCAACTACAAACCTTAACTTTTTCTGTATATGGAATTCCACCTTTTCAAAATTTTGAGTTTAAATTAACCTTTTCTTTTCTATGATTAATTTTTTGTTTTTAAATAAAAATTTAGTTGATAATTAAATTCTAGAGCTTTCGCATGGTTTTTAAATGTATTATGTTTGCATATTTGGATGTAAGAGTGGAATTGAAATGTTTGAACAGAATGTTTATTTAGATAGAATTGATGGATGTGATTGGTGAAGAATAGAAATATTGTTGACGTATGAGGGATATAGTTGCATTGCTCTACAAAGATTTGGTATAAGAAGATTGATTGCTAGACAATTACAACCTTGATGTTTATAGAGATTCTTTTAATATCAAGATTAAATCAAATCAATAATGATTTTTTTAATATTTGAGCGATAATGACACGTTGCCAAATGATGCACCTGATATTCAAATATAAATAAATCGATTATTTAATTGATAATAAATTAACTTGTTTAATTTATTTAATTCTATTTAATTAGAATTAGAATTTATATTTAGACCAACATATTAGAAATCTAATAAGTCACATGCATTAAGAACCATTAGTGAGAAATTAAACTGGAATGGTTTAATTGCATATAACTTGATTAAAATGTATTTTAAAAATTAAGGACTAGAATATAATTAATACATGGATTATATTTCTAGACCTAGAAAAATCAAGTAAGGACTTGATTGAGTTAATTTCTAAAATTATCTGAATTAATATATGGATATTATTCATGGGCAAATTCATATTTTACCAATTTATAGAGTTTTTCAGATTTTCCTATATATAATAAGTTATACCTCTTATTTAGTAGTTATTGTTTGTTAGACAGAAAAACTATGTAAGTCATAGTATAGAGAGCTAGCACTCTATGCATAACAATCTCTCTCTCCTAAATAGAGATTTAGAAGATTTCTCTTTGGTGGTTCATGTGGAACACCGTTGTTAGCCGGATAATTGGATGACTTGTGGTTTGTGACAACCTAACCTTTAAAGAATTATTCAAAGTTGAATAAGTTGAATAAGATCAGATCTTCAGGTAATAAATCTCTAAACAAATCTAGATTTGTCTAACGGGATCCTAGGGACTCCCAGATAATTTTGTTTTATCATTTCTGCTACGTGTATGACATTCAGGAACCTAATAAAATATTGCTCTTATGACATATTACTTAAAAATTGAGATCAAGAGTTCGTTTGTTTGCATGGTTGCTTCTGCGTTTGAAGCAACCACAGCAAAGCACCTGTTTGGTAAACACAAAAACGCAATTTATTTCTGATGGGGCCCATTGAGTTTTGCGTTTAAAACACAGTAAAAAACGAAGCAGCTCTCGGCTGCTTTTCTTCTCTGCACTGTTCATTAAAGTGAACAGTGCGAGTGAAATTTTATTCACTCGCACTGTTCACGTGAACGTGAACAGTAATTTTTTTATTTGAAAAACTAGTTTAGAGTAAATTAAATTTACTCGCACTGTAATCTTAATTTTATTCCTGATAATATTTTACCTAATTTTATTGCACGCTCAAAAAATCATGGAAACTGTAGTTCTTGTCGGATGAATTTTGTACGTAATGGAATTGTAGATAGTTTAATGGAATAAAAAAAATTATATAAAGTATTATTTATTTCATGATGTAATAGTAGTAACTAAATCTACAATATTTAAATTTAAAATCATATATATATATATATATATATATATATATATAACCTCAATTTAAAAAGTATTCTTAACCAAACACATTAAACTACTTTTGTTCAACCTCAATTTCAACCATAGTTTTAACCAAACATATATTTTTCCAAACCAACCTCAACTAAAAGTACTTTTTATAAAACAGTTTTTTTCAAACCACAACCACAATACCAAACACACTCAGATAGATTCTTTGTAAATCAAGAGAAGTTTGCAAAAGAGATTTTCACGAATTTCAAAATGGAGGATTGTACAAAGTGAATACTACAGTTGAGTGTGGAGTGATGTCAAAGAACGATGAAGGAGAAAAGATAAACTCTACAACATTCAAGAGCCTAGTTGGGAGTTTGAGATACATGACATTCACCCGCCCAGATATTCTTTTTAGAGTAAGGCTTATGAGTAGGTTTATGGAGACACCACCTATAACATATTTCAAAGCTTTGAAGCGAATTCTTCTATATATCAAAGGTATCGTTGATTTTAACTTGTTATATGAATATTCTAATAGCTTTGAACTTATGAGTTATATTGATAATGATTGGGCTGAAGATATAGATGATAGAAAGAGCACTACATGTTTTGTTTTCTACGTGGGAGACACAACATTCATATTTAGTTCGAAAAAACAACACATATTCACATTATCAACTTATAAAGTTGAATATGTAGTTACTACAACATGTGTTTGTCATTCTATATGGCTAAAAAGATGATTAAAAGAGTTGCAAATGGCATGAGAGAAGCCTATAAAAATTTATATGGACAACTCATCAGCCATTGCTTTAGCAAAGAATCCTGTGTTTCATGACAAAAGTAAGCACATTAACACAATATTTCATTACTTACGAGATTGCATTACAAACAAGAAAGTTGAAGTCAAGTATGTAAAGCATAGTTTTCAGACCCGGACCGGCCCGGCGGGTCGACCTGGGACCGGTCCGGGTGAAGGCAAAAACCCGCTCGGGAATTGACCCGGCGAAACTCGGTCGACCCGGAGGGTCGACCCGGGACCCGGTCCACCCGGTCAAACCCGGGTGAGACCCGGTCTATTTTTTTTAGCCTGATTGATGTTAAACGACGTCGTTTTGGCCTTTGTTTTAGAGGCCAAAACGACGAAGAACAATGAAGCAGAATTGGGCATTTTAATTACAGACTACAGAGCAATTTCAAAACGACGAAGAACAATGAAACCTAATTAACAAAACGCATCAATTTCAAATTTTCAATCGATGAGCTGAGGAGCAGAGGAGAGCAGAAGACCGAAGACGTCTTGATCATTGTTGTTTCACTGCGCAAAAGGTTAGTTTCTTGTTTCTGTTCACAAATCTTCTTCTTTCACTCTCTCTTTTCTTTATTCTTGGCCGTGTTGAACTTGCAGTTCTGGACTTCTGGGCATCATTTTGCTGTTGATTCAGTCATCTCAACCTTCGTTGATCAAATTCAAACAAACATTTTGCTGTTGAACTTGCAGTTCTTTCAATCTTCGTTGATCCAGTCTCGTTGATCCAGTTGCAGCCCGGCTGCCTCTTCCGGTCAGTATTTCAAGTTTTCAACTGCTATTTCTTTCATTCTTTTTGTCTCTGTTAGACTGTTAGACTTGGGACTTTTGAAGCATAAATAATTGTGGTTAAAGCTTGAATGTTAATCTGTTAGGTTTAGTTTTTGTCCACGGTTTGTAGCTTGAATGTTAATCTGTGATTTGTAGCTTGAATGTTAATCTGTTAGGTTTAGTTTTTGTCCACGGTTTGTAGCTTGAATGAGGTTGATATTGAACACCCAAATAGGTTTAGTTTTCGTTGCTTTTCTGTCAAAATGTTTAGAAGCAGTTTACTCTGGAAATCGTGGACAAAATGGAAACTATGATAAATTGAGAAGCATTCAATGCTTTTTTAGAAGCAGTTTACTCCCAGATAGCACTCCCAGATGAAATTGAGATTTTTCTACTGCCTTGTATCTGAAAATAAATAGCACTACTTGTTACAGAATAGATAATATTGTTCAAGCAACTTTTTTCGAGCTTCTAATTTAGTTATGAATTCATATTATATTGTTTTATTTTTTATTTGAGATTTATGAGTATAAATATTAATTCAACTAGTTCTATTTATTTTTATTAAGTGTTCTGTGTGTGTGTGTGTGTGTGTGTGTGTGTGTATAACCACTCCTCGTCCTTCTTTCTAATCTTTAAAATTATAATATCAGCACAACCTATTCCAGTTACATGTGATGTGATTATAATGCTTATCGATTAAATTATTTTTATTCACATGGGAAAATGTTTATTTCTACTGTTATAAATTGTTTATTTTTAATTCTTTTGCATTGAATGGAAACTATGGGACTGTCATTGTTAATTTATGAATGGATTGCAAAGTGAGTTGGCTTGAAATTATATTCCCTCATATAAATTATGTCAGGTCTTAAAATGTCTTCACATGATGGTAGTACTCCAAGTAGTGATCCTTCAACGGCCCAATCATCTCAACCTTAATTTCTATGTTAAGTGGTAGTAGAGGAAGAACAGATTTGGCATGGGGTCATTGTAGAGAAGCTCCTGAACTTAGTGTTGGGTGTAAAAAAACAAAATTAGTTTGTTTATATTGTGCTAAAGTATTTGCGGGTGGTGGCATTAATCGATTTAAGCAACATTTAGCTGGAGCTAAAGGAGAAGTTGAACAATGTCGTAAATGTCCTGCTGATGTTCGACATCAAATGCTTTTGAATCTTAAAAGAAATGCTGAAACAAAAAAAAAGAGTTAGAGAAATGCAAGCAGAATTCAATCCATTTAATGCACGACAAAGGGAGCATGAAGAGATGATGATTAGGCAATTAGAAGATGATGATGATGGTGATGATGATGGTGATGATGAGGATGATGAGGATGTCAGTACTAAAAAACATATGTTACCACCGAAGGTTGCAAAAAAGAAAAAGATTCAAAGCACCAGCACTGTAAAACAATCGACTACAAGTTGTGGAAAGCAGAAGAAATCTGCAACATTAGGGACATATTTCATGCCGAGAACAACTCCTGGTGCTCAAAAGTCTATTCAGAATTGTTGGCAAAGGAAGAAAGCAGTTGAACGGTGTGATCTTGCTTTAGCGAAGTGGATGATTGATGCATGTGTGCCATTTAATGTTGTTAATTCTGTGTATTATCAGCATGCCATAGATGCTGTAACAACCATGGGTCCTGGTTATAAAGGACCAAACTTGCATGCTATTCGTGGTTATTACTTGGCAAAAGCGGTTGATGAAGTCAAGATTTATGTTGAGACGTATCGAGAGATTTGGAAGAAGACTGGTTGCACATTAATGGCTGATGGATGGACAGATCAGAAGAGGAGGACTTTAATTAACTTCTTAGTATATTGTCCTAAAGGAACAGTTTTTTTGAAAACCGTGGATGTATCAGATGTCTCAAAGACTGCTAGATTGTTGTATCAATTGTTTAGAGAGGTTGTTTTGTATGTTGGGGTAGAAAACATTGTGCATATGGTGACTGATAATGCTGCAAATTATGTTGCTGCTGGCAAGTTATTGATGGAAGAATTTCCTTCAATATTTTGGTCTCCTTGTGCTGCTCATTGCATCAACCTCATACTCCAGGACATTGGTAAATTGCAGTCGGTTTGTTGTGTTGTTGAGCATGCTTCTGGTATCACAAAGTACATTTATAATCATTGTTATCCATTGTATTTGATGAGGAAGTTCACTGGAGGAAAAGAAATACTTCGTCCTGCTCCTACTCGTTTTGCTACCAATTTCATTGCATTGCAAAGCATTTTAGCTCATAAAGATGAGTTGAGAGCTATGGCGACATCTAGGGAATGGGTCTCATCTGCTTATGCTAAAGATAGCAAAGGAAAAAAGTTTGTTGAGAGTGTGCTAGACTCTCTGTTTTGGGAAGAATGTGCAATAATTGTGCGAATGAGTGAGCCTTTAATTCGAGTTCTACGAATAGTTGATGGTGATGATAGACCTTCGATGGGATATTTGTATGATGCTATTCATCATGCAAAAGAAGAAATAATGAGGAGATTTCAAAAGAGAAAGGCTAGAGTGAAACCTTTCATAGACATTATCAGTAATCGGTGGGATGAACAATTTTATAGACATCTTTATGCTGCGGCATTTTGGTTGAATCCTCGATTTTAATATGATGTAAATATAATGGATAAACATATGAGCACCATTTCTGGACTTCTAGATGTTCTTGAGAAGTATGCACATGGAAATCTACCTTTGCAAAGTAAGATTACAAGTGAGATGAAGTTGTTTAGGAATGCTGAACATGACTTTGGTCGAGTGTCCGCAATAAATAATCGCACCCTTATGCCTCCAGGTATATAATTTTTATATTTAAAAATATTATTTGACATAGTCTCCTTTTACTTATTATTTTTTTATATAGATGAATGGTGGATGACATATGGAACCAGCGCTCCAAATCTACAACAGTTGGCTATACGAGTGTTAAGTCAAACTTGTAGTTCTTCGGGATGTGAGAGAAATTGGAGTATGTTTGAACATATTCATTCCAAGAAGAGAAATAGATTGGAGCACCAAAGGCTTAATGACCTTGTTTACGTCCACTGCAATCTAAGATTGAAACAAAAGTATTTTTCTTTTCTCTAATTCCTTAAATATTATTTTATCTTGTTTAGTAATATTATTAATACTTATATTGTGTTTATCTTCACTTTTAATATATAGGAATTATTGGAAAGGACGAAATTATGATCCAATTAATGTTGAGACAATTTGTGACATTGAAAATTGGGTAGTTGAAGATGACCCGTCAATCTTGACAGCTGAAGAAGCAGAGAGTTTTCACCAAGCTCTATCAACTATGACCATGCAAGATACTTTAGATGATGGTAATTAATGATTGATTATTTAGTGATAAATATTATTTAAAATAAAGTTTTGTTTAACACATAATATTTATTTATTAATTGTGTTTGAAATGTAGATGTCATAAATGTTAATGATATTGAAGATGATTGTGACGATGAAGTTTCAAAAGAGCATGCAGATGATTTATTAGGTGTTGACGAGATTTGCTCAATTCCATCGACATTTGATCCAAATTTTGCTTCTATGGACACAGAAGAACTTAATGTGTTCATTCAACAAAAGTGAATGTGTTGTTGATTTAGAATTTATGTGGTTGAATGTTTTGTTTTAAATATTTTAGAATTTATGTGGTTGGATGTTTTGTTTCAAATATTTTAGAATTTATATTTTGTTTGTGTTTTGGATATTGAATTAAATTTATGTTGTTGGTTTATAATTTAAATTTGGTTTATGTAAGTGTTGCATTGTAACTAGTTATGTGTTTTTTTTTATAGGTTTTTTTTTTTTTTAGGTTGACCCGGGTCAACCCATCTAACCCGTGACCCAATCACTTGACCGGGTCGATGACCGGGTCGGGTTTCAAAACTATGATGTAAAGACCTAAGATCAAGTCGCAAACATTTTTACTATGCCACTCAAAAATGATGTTTTTGCCAAGATGAGAGATATGTTGAGAGTTATAAAGAAATCAGGTTTAAAGGGGGATGTTGAAACTAAATCAGATTTAGTTTTTCTAAAAAAATAGAGGAATTGATCTATCGGTTGAGAACCGATCGACCGGTTCAAAACAGTCAACTAGTTAAGTTGATAGAATATGTTTACTGTTCAGATTAGAATTTCTTTTAAGTAGTTTAATTCCTTGTTTGTCTAGGATTTGAGACCTATAAATAGGCTTGTAATCTGAAACATAACTTAACAAGTGTAGAGATAAATACACAAGAGAAAACATTTAATAAGATTGTTTTTCCTCTCAAATCTTCTTTTTCTTTAGTTTTGCATATTGTTTTGTTGTTCATAAACACCTACCACACCTATTTTCTTCCAACAGACTCTGAGTTTAATGTGTTGATATTAAAATCGAAATACTCAGAAGTAAATGCATACTCTTACTACGTGGAGAATTGCAGAAAACCAAGAATTGAAAGAGAACCATACTTCATATGATTATTAGAACAATTTATACTCTTAAATGAGAATGCATACTTAAGTGAAAGTCAATTGGGCTTGAAAATTGCACAGACTCATACTATCTTATGCTTGATTTTTATCAAAAAAATAAGGATGATGAGATTCAAACTCGTGACCGTTTGTCATCAAGGCTCTGATATCATGTCAAAAAACTATTTCAACCCAATAGCTTAAGCTATTAGGTGAGATCTCACGATATGATTTATATTATTCTCTAATACACCCCCTCAAGTGAAAGCTCTTTGGGCTTGAAACTTGCACAGACTCAACTATCTTGTGCTTGATGTTTCTCAAATAAATAGGGATGGTGAGATCAAACTCGTAACTGCTTGATCATCAAGGCTCTGATACCATATTAAAGAACCAATTCAACCCAAAAATTTAAGCTATTAGATAATATCCCAAGATATGAATTATATTATTGTCTAATAGTGAGATATTTCAACCGGCCAATATCATTTTCAATGCTGTTTGGAAGACATTAATTTAAACTCGCCAATGCTGTTTGGAAGACTTGCTAATTGACTGCAGTGGCTGAGATCTAGCTTTTTGAGACAATCCAGTTGGCCAAAGTAGAATGGAAGACTTGTCAACTTAGAACAATAACTAAGATTTAAGTTTTTTTGAGACATTTCAACTGGCCGATGTCGTTTTGAATACTTGCTAGCTCACAACAATGACTGAGTCAAACTTTTTGAGACATCTATCGGTCAATGTTACTTGGAAGACTTGCTAGCTGATTGCAATGCATGCTTGATATACAACTTTTCAAGACATTCCAACTGGCCAATGTTGCATGTAAGATTTGCTAGCTTATGACAGGAACTTAGATCGAGCCCTCTAACACATTTCAACTGGTCAATCTTGTCTGGAAGATTTGCTAGCTGAAAACAATGACTAAGATCAAATTTTTCGAGACATTTTAATTGGTCAAGGCTGTTTGGAAGACTTGCTAGCATACAACAATAACTAAGTCTAAATTCTTCGAGATTTTTCAACTAGCCAATATTGTTGTTTGGAAGACTTGCTAGCTAACGACAGAAACCTAGATCAAGCTTTATAAGACATTTCCACTGGCCAATGTTGTTTGGTAGACTATCAAGACTTCCAGATAATTATAGCTCAACAATATTTGTTGGAAAAACAATTATGGGCAAAGATTTCAAAGGGTATTGGTCAGCGGAGAATCCTTAGGTTATCTGAAAGAAAATTAAGGCCCTGAGGAAGAAATATGCTGTTTTCCTCATTTTTTGGAAGGTAGAATTCAAGGAATCAAAGCTTCAACTGTTTCAGTTCCCAAATAACCAAAAGAAAAGAAATATCAGTAACAGGGTATCATTATATAAAGAAGTTAATTAAATACAACTCGCGTTGGATCTTTTTTATATAATTCTTCATCTCCTAGATAGAGAACACAAATGTCTAAAACAAATTAAGTCCAGACTCATACCTGATGATGTGTTAATACATGAAGGACATCCTCGGGAATCCATAGTCTGATACGTTTTCGAGGATCGCTCATGCACTCCTGGCAAACAATATCCTGTGCTAGTTGCTGCAGCAAATCATGTATCTTCATATATCTTGTTCTCTGATATATAAATCAGACATGTATCAATAAGACGACGAGTTGCTTTTTCGCCCAAGAAACTGCCGCATTCCCTTATCTCTAGGACCCGATATTTACTGCCCTTGCTAAAGAAACATGCAACATCAAGAAATATGCTCTTTTCATCTGAATCTATTCCATCATAACTCATTCTCAGAATTTTCTGAATTTCCATGTCAAGTGTTCTTTCCCATTTGACAATCTCACTTTCCCATTCTCTCATACCCTTGTCATATAGATTGGAACCTAGAACTTTCAGAGCCAATGGATTGCCTTTAGCATAGCTCCCCAACCTCTTTGATAGCTCCTCCAGCCCTTCTTTGGGAAGAGTTTGTTTAAAGGCGTGTGAACTGAAGAGTTGAAGAGCTTCATGGTTCTCTAATTCCTTAACCTCGTATATTTTGGCACATCGAGGTTTAAGTACTTGCTTATCTCTCTACTTGTTAAAATTATTCTGCTTCCCGATCCAAGCAAACAATCCTCTCCTGCCAATACTGCTATTTGTTGAGAACTACACACGTCATCAAGAGCCATAAGGGACTTTTTCTTCTGGAGCGTTTCCTTAATACGAGGGGGTAAGGCGAGAGTGCCTATGTTCAAATCTTTTTTCTTTAACACTTAAGAAAGGATTCCGTCTCGTAATTTAACTGCTGTATGCTTTTCTAATTCTTCTCTAACAATTCGAAGGATGGAGCAAGGCTGTTTTTGCAGGCGAAACAGTGTTGAGTAGTGTTTTTAAAAGATAATCTACAGGTGTTTTTAGTGTTATTAGAGTTGGAATTTTAGCTTAGAGTGAAGTTAAAATACCAAATGGAGTCCTACTCTGCAACTGTCAAATGGAGGATCAAGGCTGCATTTATAGGCAGAATAGTGTTGGGTAGTGTTTTGGGGGAGAGAATCTGCATGCATGTATTTTTGGTGCAATTAGAGCTGAAATTTAAAGCGAGAGTGAAGTAATAATACTATACGATGGCATAAGATTTTTATGGTACGGTTTCATGAGTGAGAGAGATATTAGGGATGAAAGATGGGTAGTTTGGCATCTTTTTCTCTTGTTTTAATGAGAAAAAGATGAATAATAAAATTACAGTATTTCTCAGTTTGGCTGTAAATCATTGGAGCTTTGTAATGGAACCCAATCTACTTTAATATTTTGAATTCTTTTCAATTTCACCCTCACCCTACTTTGATTATACCCTTTAATTTCTACTCTTTTTACATAGTGGTTATTGGTCTTGAAATTCTTTAATTTAACTCCCAATGGACCTCCAAACTTCTAATTTCTTGAAATTTTAACTCTTATTTTACCCAAATGACTTTGTAAAAATTATATTTGGTTCTCTACAATTCTAATATTCTCAATTAAATCCGAACCCGGCTTCTAAACTTATTTTTTAATCAATTAAGCCCCTAATAAAATTTATTTGACTCATTAAAAGTCTAATTAAGTCATTGCACTTAATTAATTCTTTTAATCTAACATAAATTAATTCTTAAACTTCATTAAACCTTTAATTGGGCTCATGATTAAATCAAATTGGCTTATTAAAAGTCTAATTAGGTCCTCAGACTTAATTTTTATGCAAATTCATCCGATAATCATTTAATTTCACCTTGAATCTACATTGTCTTCTAATATTATATATAATGGGAACAATTGGGCTCCTAATTTTGTTCGAAATTCCATCTTAGTTTCTCCATGTATTTGAAATCTTTTTTAACTTGTTTTTGCCAAGTTGTCGGTTTTTTTTTCATTTTAATATTTTTATTTTTTTGGTTGCTTTCCATTTTTTGATTTTTGTTTTGGTTTTTAAAAAAATAATAATAATTTTAAAAGAAACCCAAAATTAGATTAGGAGGTAAATGGTCATGTTCTAATTGCCTCTTATGCTCGGCATACTTAGCTTAGCTTGTAAACCAAAGTAAGGCAGATGATGATGATGATGATGCTTGTAAGATGTGTTTTTTAATTGATATTTTTCCAATATTTTGTCATCACTCAATTTTTACCATCTGTATAGTAGTCCAAGTTTAATTTTAAAAATACAAATCAATTTATTTTCTCCTGATAATAGGTGTCGTTCCCGACATTAGGTTGAATGGGCCTGTGGCCCAGGCCCAGACCGGTTTCAATAATTTCTATTTTTATAGGCTTGATCCAGCCTGGTCGCTGGCCCAGCACAGTGGCCAGGCTGACCGTACCAGCATGCATGCGTGAATTATTCACGCATGCTTTGCACAGTGACAAGGTAATTATAATTGCAAGTGGGAGAAAGAAAAGCTTACCTGGTTTGCTGGAGATGAAGCCGGTGGCTATGGTGCACTGGTTGGGCAACGCTTCTTTATTCCCTTCTGTTTCTGTTTTCGTTTCTCTCCGATCGTCCTTCTCTCTGGTTTCTCTGTTTTTTTGTGTTTTTGGCTCTCTCTGTATGGTCTTTCCTCTGTTTTTTTTCTTGGGTTCTCTGTTTTTTTTCCTGTCTCCTGTTCTCTCTGTTTTCTTCCTGGTCCCCTTGCTCTGGTCCTTCGCTGGCTTTTTATAGGGCCAAAAATATCATATCTCAACCATATCTTCCTGGGGATGGCGATGAAGATCATTACTATTCTGGCTCCGTGTTTGGGTGGAATGAAAACACCAACAGTCCTGCCATTGTGGGACTGTTGGTGATTAACTTTATCCTAGCGCCAGAGGCGCATCGTAGGGATGAAGGGAACTGAAACACCCGTGCGATTTGTGGTAGACAACCCGGTCTGTGATTTTGGCTTGGATCTGGTGAGATTAGTGAAGGGATTGGGTCTGGCCGGTGCCATTTTTGGCAATTTTCTCGCACAAATTTTCCTCTGTTTCAGAGGAAGGGGAGAATGAACAGTGGACTTAAAAACGGCGTCGTTTACTCGGCTGAAATGTCTATCTTCAATTTGCCCCCTGAAGTTCTGACATTTAGCAATTAGGCCCTTATTCATGGAAATATTCCTCTCTTTTCTAATTTCGCCCCTGGATCAATTGCAATTGGACCCTGGATTTCAGCATCATTTACACAATAATCCTTGATTTCAAGTTTAACCAATTCAGTCCTTAATTAACTCCTAAACTTTTAATTCTTTCAAAATTACTCATGAAAAAATCAATTAACCCCCTATAGTATTATTATCTATTCACTCTGGTCCTTAGACTTTAATTTCTTTTAATTTTGATCCAAATTGACCTTGAACTTTAATAGTTTTTCAATTAAGCTCCTGATTTAATTAATTAAACTAAATTAAAGTTTAATTAAGTTCCTAAACTTATCAATTCTTCTAATTTTTAATCAAATTGACTTTCAAATTTATAACTTCAACATTATTAGCCCTTAAATTTTCAATTTGTGTGGCCTTGATTCAATTCTCAAATTTATTTTTCATTTACTATTTTTTATATATTTTCATGGAAATTCAAAAATTGGATTATGATAACAGGAAAAAAAATTGAGTGAGAAGAAATGGAAAAAAAATTGAAGAGGAAAAAATAAAATGGAAAAATCTAAAGAGGAAAAAAAAATGAAGAGGGAGATATTCTTTGATTTTAGAAATAAGCTTAAAAATTAAAACCGTACATTATAAATAGGTTACCCCCCTCAGTTGAAAGATAGGGCTTTCTAGCACAAAAACCCTACCAAAATCTCTTTTCATACACTTGAATCTTTCATAGCCCGTTGCTCGCTCTCTCCTCCAGCAAACTGAACACGCAGCAAATTATCAGCTTCGTCCCCTCCTCTTCCATCCACCACCACTTGAACCACCCTAATCCAACCTTTGACGAGCTCCCACACGCACAAGTAGCAAACCAAACGTTTAGTGTACTCCTAGATAAGATTATTATACTCTATCTCCATGTAATCTATGTTGTAATTAGATATTTGTACCAAACTTCTAATTTTTACAATTGGATCTCTTGTGTAATATGATATGAGATTAATTGATGCAAAATTGAAAGTTTTATTCAAATTCTTGTTAATTTTGAATTTGTATGATATGTAATCATGATCTAAAAAGGTGAAATGGATAAAAAATTATTTAGACATGAATTAAACTAGAAAAAAAACATGAACTTTAATGTTAAAAGCTGTTTTCTTGTTAATATGCTTTAGATTTAGACTTTTTATTTTTTTTTAAGAATATATTTGAAGTTTAAATAATTAATATGACATAAAATTTAACCTTGATTAATTTTGTAACATGGATTTTATTTTTAATCATACTTTTTTTTGAAGTATTCTCACTTAATTAGTTAATTTGGTCAAGATAGAATTAATTAAATCCACTCACTTGATTTATGGATGGATCATCTCACTTGAGGACTTGTAAATATAATTAATTTAAGCGCATATGTGAAAAGATTGCTTTTAAGGATAGGTTTATACTTATGCATGTAACAACAACAACAACAATTGTTTCTTTCCTTTAATGTATGTATATTTATTTGTTTATCTTTTCTTATTTTTTGGATTCAATTTGTTCATCCTTCATAATTTAGAGTTTAATTTAAAAGAATTATAAATATGAAATAAATTGAACTTGGATCAGATTTTTTTTCTTTAACATGTATATTTTTAGAAATCCTTGAACTCAAGTTTTAAAAATATATTGAATGTCATAATTCACAAGAATAAATTAAATAATTTTCCCATGAATTTAGACAAAATAAACAACCTTTTTGTATTGACACTTTTAAAGTGTAACCAATCTCATTACCCAATTTTTGGTGACAAGTATTAGGTTTTTTTTTCTAAGTTCTTACTTATAAAATTTAGATGACGACTTCTTTGATTTTTACAACATGGCTCAATATCATATGAGTTTTTCCATAGACATAAATGATCTCTATATAAAATTCTCATGCAAGTCAATTCAGTATACATGTCTTATAACAAGCATTTATATATTAGTTTTAAGTATCCTTTATATCTTAACTTATGAGAACATCTGCTTTTTTTTCATAAAAAAAAAAACATAATATGTCAGTTTTTACAGCTCTAATAAATGTCCAGTATTTAAGAGAGCATCGGCAAGGAACATTTTAGGAACAATACTTTGATGCAATACGAATCTCATAATTATAATAACTTTATAATTTTCTTTGCAAAATATTTTTTTTCCAAAAACTTTATCTTTACTCTAGATTCATTAATATAATATTATATTAATAATAAATATATATTTACATAAATATAATAATATCAAATATCAACATATTAATCCAACACACAGAATGCACAAAGCTTTAAATTTTGTCCACTGACCTGAACTTGAGCTTTCCCTTAAATGAAAACCCAACTTTTGTTTAGACGAACCTCTGAGGTATTCAAGGAGATGGCGAGTTTAATCCACACATATCATCTTTATTGTTTGAATCAAATAAAGGATGTGCAATGAAAAATTTATTATGAATATTTAGATAGCCTCTCTTGAAACCAAATAAGAAAGGATTTAATCTCAAGGTTTAAGAACTAGTAACAACTAATCCGCATGTATCCTAACCATTTAATAATAATAATAATAAATTATATTTAGAGTGAAGAATACAATATATTAGTTTAGATGTATACAAATAGCCTGCTATATTATTTTTTATTTAAAATATATTAAAAAAATTTAATTTAACCGCTTGGATTGAATTTGGATCTCTCTTTTACATGATCCCTTTCCAAACTTTTTTCCCAAAAAGGTCAAATTAGCTAGGCGGTCGTGCAAGTAACTATCAAAACAACCGGCAAGGGAATCCTGCATCAAAGGGAGTAGAGTAGAGGGTAGAGAGTAGCTTGGAGCCATCGCTGACAGAAGCTACAAAATAGAATTACACTAGCTGGCATTGTACGTTTGACATCATTAGTGAAAACCTCCTGAAGTGCTGTATTGCTGCCAACATCACCTTGTCACATCAAATTTGCCAGTGGTATTATCAGACAGATCATGCCCACAAGAAGTTTCAAATTTGACGCGTTTTCATGACACTATCATGAAAATGTCCTGGAAAGTATCGATACAGCAGCCCTCCCGCCTGTCCCACTTGCAAACTCCAAGTTGTAGTAGAGGACTAGAGGTCTACCATCACAACTGCCTCTGTCTAGACCATCCAGAGCTCCCCAGCTGCAGTTGGTAGACACAGCTGCCCCTAATGATTCTGTGGCCACCGCCCCTAGGCCCTCAAGCAGACAATACCTCGAACGAAAACCACAGGCCACAGGCCACAGGCCACAGGCCAATAGATGCTGCAGCAACTTCATTCAAGATAAAATGTAGTGTTCACCCTTGTATTATTCTTAAAAATTCTTTTTGAGGAAAAACCATGAAAGTCAAAAGAAACAGTGAAAATAACAATGGAGAAGGCCTAATCGGGGGGGTACTTGAACAACATGCTTTTCATTATCTAGCTGAAAGAGTTGGTATTAGCAGTAATCTTTATACAACAGACTAGATTACAACAAGAATGTTACAAACAAACTGACATCTGCCATTTACAATAATCAAAGAAGAGAGTTGTCTTGGTATCAACAAATTCAGCACCTCCCCCTCCGCATCAAAATTAAGTTTCTTCTCCCCTGATCACTCCCACTACCCTCTTAGGAGTTTATAAAGAGGAGTTCACTAACTTCACTCGGTGGAAAAAGAAAATTTATGGCCGGATTCTTCGAAAGAGAGAGGAACCATTAGATGTTACACCTGTGTGGGTTCAGCTCGACTATTTTTGTTGATATTTACACTCCTTCAAATGGGTCTCGTTCTTGGTGATGTACCAGGTGTTTGAACTTTTAATAAGGTGGTATCAAAGAAAAGATCGTGAGTATATGTAGTTTGTCTTATTGGATGTAATGAGGGGTCGCTTACATGGTAGCTGCTTTGTCCTACCATAGCATAGGGTGAGTGAGGAGAAAAATAATTCCTGTATGCAGACCCATGTTGTCGCAGTGGGCTAGAACAAGGAGATACAGGCATAGATGTGATCATTCCGCCATCATCCCTGCACACAACAAAATTGGAGTTAATTTAAAACTCAGGAATGATTATAAAGCATGAGCGGAAATATATATATGAATGGCACTGTGCCATTTACCTTGGATTCTTCAATGCTCTGGTATTACTATTAACCCCTGGCTTCATTGCAAAATCTCCATCCCAAGAATTGGCACTTGTTCGGTTGGAGTGCAGATCTAAGACTGGCTGCTCAGATGATATAATAATTAAGCAATTAGATAGTGTGCAACTTTAGGTTGAAAAGAAAAGGACTAAAAGCGCTAATGCTAAAGTTCTTAAGGATATAGCAGCAGTGAAAACTTTGCAACAAGTCTCTTTCACATACACAAACTCTAATAAAATCTTAGTAACAATACTATAGGGGTCTACAATTGCCAAATGATATGTAGTAAACGTGATAGATTCAATCTCATATTGCATTTGAAGCAACAAAAACTTTCTTGGACAATTCTTTTACAGCACAAAAGCTTTTGGTGAAGGAGATTGAATAGCCTGGTGAAATACCACGTAGCTGTTTAGCATGTGTACACTTTTCACTAAATAAACACTGCTTTACTGTGAATTCCACGAGCATGTCACAAATTCCTTCTAATAATCATGTTACGTAAATCATCTATCCCCTTGTTATATATTAAATTAAAGTTCAGCTCATTTGGGAGGAGCAAACACCTATCTAAAATATTAGGTTACTACGCATCTAAGAGGCATACCGGTGTGCGGCTTCCATCAAAAGTTCTGGGAAAGGCATCCCTAGTAATGTTGATGTTCGCAACTCTTGTTGTTGCTTGGTCCCGAATAAACGGGTGGTCCAACAACTGAAAGGCTGTCGGCCGCGCTGATGGATCTCGTTGCAGGCATAGCTTTATAAAACTTTTTGCATCATTGGAAAGATAATCAGGTATATCTGGCATATCTTTGCTGTTTCCAATTTTAAATATTGCAGCAACCTGTTAAATTCAAAAGGATAAAACAGTCTTTGATAAGGGGCACTTTAAAACTGGAAATGACAGAGCAATAGCCACAACACAATTTCTTCTATAAGTTCTAAATTTTCAGAGGCGCACCCCTTCATAATGACTCCATGGTGGTTTTGATGTTGCCATTTCAAGAAGCGTGCATCCCAAGCTCCATATATCTACTGCAAGACTGTAGCCATTTGTATTCATCACCACCTGAAATAAGAGTATCCAGAAAAACAGTAACATTAATTAAAGAGAAAAAAACAAGAAGAAAAAGAAGAATGAAAGGCTAAAAATGGACTGAAAGATTGGATTTGAGTAAGGCAAAGGACAAGGAAAGGTATTTTTTCTTGAGAGGTAGAGAGAGAGGCTACCTCAGGCGCCATCCAGTAAGGACTTCCCTTGAATGAAAGCATTGAAGAGCATGCCGTGATCTAATTCAAAATAACACAAATTAAAACACTTTCAATTATAAGCCAAAAAAAGAGATGGAAAAGGGAAAAAAAGTATCTGATACTAATGGTGAAAAACACGGCAAAATTTATAGAGTTAATATTTAGGGAAAATTATCTTGGACACCCTATGATATAGTGTTTTCTAACATTGCATGCACTTTATACCCTCATGTGACATTGTTAAAGTTTATGTTACATTAAAAGTGAAAAGAAAAAATCTCCCTAACATAAAAACACAAGTTTAATGGCAATTTGTAATAAACATAATGTCTCCAGAAGATTGATTAAAAGGAAAAGAATACTTGAATCCCAACTATTTGTTATTTTAAGGTGCACACATGACAAAATGCTCATGAAAGAGAGCATCATCTGCACAAACATACACTCTCTTATTTAGCTACTTCCACATCTAAGGAGTTGGAGTAAATTGGCAATTAAGTAAGTCCAATATTTCTTTGAAAATATTTTATATTTTAAAATCTGTTGCAGACGAGACATACATGCTTAGCCATGCCAAAGTCCACCAACTTGATTTCACCATTAGGGTCCACTAATATGTTTGCACCTTTGATATCCCTGCCATGAACAACACATTTCATAAAACAATGGAAAGACTGAAGAAACTGTGATTTCAGATGCAAACTATTAACCATAATTACAGTTAACACATACCTGTGAACTGTATTTCTTCCATGCAAATAGGCAAGCCCAGAAAGAATCTGCCTGGTATAATTTTGAATAACCGGTTCCTTAAAGGCACCATATTCTTGAAGTAACTTGTGGACTGAACCACCAGAGACATACTCCAGATAAACTGAAAGCCTTTCTTCACTCTGGGAAAATGAAAAGGCAAAGAGATTACAGAATCAGGGTCCAGTATACACAATTGATCACTCGGATTGAACAAAATAGAAGTTAAGATGTCAGGAAATGGATTTCAATCATCCCTCTCAATCATATGTGTGAAAACATGAGACTTTCATGTGCAAAAGTAACTCATACCAGTTCACTTCCATAGTAACGAACAATGTTTGCATGTGACAGCTGACTAAGCAAATTTATCTCCTGTTGGCAAGGAGCAGCAGTTAGAAATGCATCATCAATCACCAAAAAATCTAAAGGACAACCAGAAAATGCATGTGTAGAAACTATACTATAATACTGTTTGCTGAATCTGATGCCATAAACAAGTTTACCTGGTTCAGCTGCTTGAGACATTCTTTTGATGTTGAATCATCTGAAATAACCGTGACTTCTTTTATTGCGCACATCTGCCCACTCCCGCTGTTTAAGTTGCAAAACAATATTTAGAAGAGAAAGCCATAAATTGCAAGAGGAACAGCATAAATAAAAACAGTGTTGTAGGATCTGTTGCACTCCTATTGCCTTTTGCTCTTTCCCCCCCCCTTTGAGCAGATGGAGACAGTAATTGGCACTTTACATAACTTAAAGACATTACATTCCATAAAATGGATACACTAAAACAGAAAAAATCAATACCAAAAAACTATTATTGTCTCCAAGCACCGACTACTAATGAGTAAATCGTGCCAATAAACATCATCAAGTAGTATTTTATTAAGACTTAAAACTTGTTACGATTAGGCTAACTAGTCCCACAAGAATCATTGACATTACCTGTTAAATCCAAGATAAACATGTCCAAAAGTTCCCCTTCCTAGGAGCTTTCCTTTCTTCCATCTTGACAAGGTAGACATCTCTGTCGCTCCAGCAGTTCTTGGGCCAGGCAAGGAAGGAGGGCTAGTGGGAGAACCTGGTGGAAGAGGCAGCGGATGACATTCGTTCTTCCCATCTTCCAGCCTCCCAGTTGAGGAGTCTATGCTTAAAGCACCCAACAGTTGATGGAGAGGTGAAGTAGGCCTGCTTGCTGCTCTCGAGCCTGGAGCAGGACTTCTCGAACCTGGAACAGGACTCCTCGAACCTGGAACAGGACTCCTCGAACCTGGACCAGGACTCCTTGAACCCCCACCGTGTCCTTTATGATCTACAGATAACCTGGGTTGCAGTTGGCAGATGCACTTGAGAAACATACAGAATTACAGATTTGTAAAGCTTAGCCAATTAGATTTTCAAATCAGCAAGCTGATTGTGACATACAACAAACCCCGTCTCTAGATATTGCAAATGGAGCAGAAAATCCATTGCTTAAAACTAACAATTAAAGCAAAAGAACAAAGCTGATACTTTTACAATAAAGTAGACATCTTTAATTCACACATCATTTTAAGATTAAAACCTTAACAAAAACGTTCACCCCTGATCTTATGCCCGAATGAAAACTGAAATGGTTAAGGACAAGTCCAATAAATCATAAGACTGTCCAAACAGGTAAGAAAAATCCAAATCAGTAATATTTGATTGGAAAGAGAAAGCTCCCATCCAAAGCAATCAAACTCTGACAGGAAAACTCGGTAAAGAGAGAGAGCAGGGGATTTAAGGACAAGGTATTTGGAAGTTCAGAAATCAAAAAAGCTGAGAAAACAGAAGAGACAGCAACCTCAGACGACAAACCATACTCTGACACAAAAACATAGAGAAAAGATTTAAAAATACCCCTTTTTCGGAACTCAAACAAAAACCCCTAAAAATAGCTCAAGTCTATTCTTCATATCCAAAAACAACTCCATTTCACAAATCAGAATTTAACCCAGAATTCCAAATCCCACCAAAATATAAAAACCGAACCCATAATTCTATAAAAACACTAACCTGTAACCATCAAACAGACCATTACTACTCTGATTATTATCATGATCTTCACCTCCAGATGACCCGTAAGAGCTAACACTAGAAACAGAAACCGACCCAGATCCAAACCCGACTCCTCCTCCTCCACCACCAAGATCACTCGTGAATGGTTTGGGCAGAGGAAGCCCTCTTTTTTCACCTGCATCCGAATCAAAACCCGAAAACGCGGATAAGCCACCACTGCCAGAAAATTCCCTGTTCGCACGTGGTGAATTCTTCCTCAAAGCCGCCTCATCAAGACTGCTCCTCCTCTTGTTTTCTTTGATTTTAAAGAGTTTTTTATCATTTTTTCCATGTGGGTTCTCTTGATTACTCCCTTCTTTGCTCTTGCTGCTCTTTTTACCCCACCAAGCAGGCATTTTTTTTTTTTTTTGCTTTGCAAGATTGCAAATATGCAAACTTTATCAACTTCCGAGCCAAAATAGAGAACAAGATATGATTTTCTTTCTTTGTGTGTGTACAGAGGAGACTTCGAAGAAAGAAAAGTAGGACAAAAAGGAGACTTTTTTGGTGTCTTTTTAGAGAGAGAAGGTTAGATTTTTACTTAACTTTCTAGAGAGAGAACTCATCTTAATTGCTCTGTAACAAGGTTTTGCTTATAATTAGTTGAGAGTAGATTAAAAACACGTTTTCATCTCCATTTCTATGTTTGAGTAAGATTGTTTTAACTGAAGCATCCGTTTCTTAATCACATTAATTTGAGATTAATATAATATAATCCTCGTACATTTTCTTTTATTCTTATAAAAAAATGTTCAAAAATATCGATAAATCCAATTTCAATTTTAAAATAATTTTAAAAACGAAATCAATCAAATGAAAATAAATAAATAATTTCTGATCTAGTATTTTATATATATAAAAAAAACATGATAAGTGGGGTTTACTTTATGTTTTGTAATAAATAATATTCTAATTCAAAACAAAAGAGAATTTTACTTTTCACTTTCAAGAATCTAGATCACATGCCAAACTATAGGGAAAAATGATACAAATGTTATTGTTTATATGAGTTTTATATATATATATATATATATATATAAAAGTGGGGTTTCAGAGAGAGAAAGCGAAGAAGGTGAGTGTGGGGTCCAGAGGCTACAGTGAGGAACAGCTAAGGAGAAGGAAGAGGCGGCAGGCGGTGGTTGGATAAAGAGAAGGAGTGATGACGTGGCAATTTTCTTTTAATATTTTTCTTCAACTTTCAGACAGAAGTGAAAGGGGACAGAGAGTGGGGTTTTTACGTGTGGGTAGCAGTTTTTTTATTAATAAAAGGTGTTTATTTATTTATTTATCATATATTGTATGAATATTTAGAGGTTTTTAGCAGAGTCATGAACTTTTTTTAAGTATTTTTTTATTTTCAAAAATATATTAAAATAACTTTTTTATTTTTAAAAAATTTATTTTTAATATCATATGTTAAAACGATCTAAAAATATTAAAAAAATAAAAATCAAATTATAATAATAAACAAATTACATCACAACCTCAAACATATTTTATTATAATGATTAATTTAGAAAAAATTCTAGCATATTGAATCGGTTCCTGAATTAAAAAAATTAATTTATTCATTTTTTTAATTTTTTTACACGATTAATGCGTTAATTTGATGTAAATTAAATTTCACTAAATTAATATTTTTTATTTAATTTAAAATTCAATTTAAATTAAGTTTTGAATTATAAATTTTTTAAATTAACTGTAACGCAAGCCGGCTTGATTCAATTTTTTTTCCTTTGCTCTTTTATTTTATTATTATTTCTTTGGAGCGATTTATATTATACTATCTCATATACGTGGATGAATTTAAGGTTTTGTAAACCAATGAGCGAGGATTCTATTACAAGACTCTATTAATAAAATATTCAAGAAAAAAAAATCCTGTTATTATTTAAGGGTTGTTGAACCTAATATTTGGAAAAAAATTAGAATTGAGAAATTATATTATTAAATAATGCAAGTGTGATTGTTATTAAAAAGATATATAGAAAGAGAAAGGAAAGTCTCAAAGCGTGCACGTTGATAATATGTCCCTATGGATTTAGTTTACATGTCGGACGTCACTTAATCACCATTAGATATCATGCATTACCTAAGCTTAACAAAATAATATTAAAAGAGGAGGGGGTAAAGTTATAGGGTTAATTATATATTCTCCAAAACTTATTAATTTATAATTTATTTTTTTAATTCTGAATTAACTAATCCCTTTTCCTTAGGGACTAAGGCTATATTTTAAATTCTTCAGGAATAACCAAAGCTTACAATTTTTTTTTTAACTTTTTTTATTATAAACATCATTATAACTATTTCAGCGATTGGACAATGAGGAGGATGCTAACTTGGATTTGTAACTATTTCAATATTTTTTTATTTTTTTTATTTTAAATTAATATTTTTTAATGTTTTCATATCATTTTGATATAATGATATCAAAAATAATTTTTAAAAAATAAAAAATATTATTTTAATGTATTTTTAAGTTAAAAATACTTTAAAAAATAACTGCAACCATATTTTCAAAAAGATTCTTTAATAATGGGATATAAAAGAGGATGCTAACTTGGATTTCACTCGGTAAAATGCACTATATACCTATTTGAAAATTAAATTAAAAAAAAAGTGTGAAATTTATCCAAAAAAATCAAGAAAGTCAGTGTGAAGCCAGTTATTTTTATGCTGTATTCGTCTTGATGGTGCACAATACTTTCAAAAACAATATAACACCATGAGATTAATTTGTGCCAACCCCAGACGGATTTCATTCGTACGTCTTGATGGTGCACCATACATACCTTTTCTCATCACACAGGCTGTTCAATATGCATACACTGAACCCTCTTTTTTTTTTTTTTTTCCAGTTCCAATGAGTTCTATGCTTTACTGATAGATTATATGCGAGAACATATTTTTAGCTAGCAAAAGTCATGTGCTACAACACATAAAGCATTATTAAAACTATATTAGTACTGTTTTAATTATGTAATGAGTTTACCATTAAAAGTATGTATTCAGAACGAAAAAAATACGATAATCATAGATATTAATTGATTCATGTTTGATAAGTTAGATCCTCCTATATATATTATTTATTTTTTTTAGTTTTTTAGTTTATTTATTAATATATATATATATATATATATATTTCATTTTGGGTCGCAGCACAGTGAATTTTAATTTCAAGCGAGATTCAAGTCCAAGTGGTGTGATTACTCATTTATTTTGTCCTTTTAAATTTACTCAGTTTATTTTGGTCCCTTAATTTTTTACATTTTCTATTTCGATCCTTTAGTTTTAGTTGAATTCCATCTACTACCCTTGATCTTTATGTTTTTTTTCAGTTGAACAATAAAAGTTCATTTTGTTCCCTTGATTTTTTATGGTTTCCATATTTGTCCTTTTAGTCTACTCAAAGTTCATTTTGGTCCCATAAATCTTCACATCTTCTATTTTGGTCCCTTTAGTTTTAGTTGAATTCTATTAACAACCCTTGATTTTTAATTTTTTTATTTTGACCCCTAAAACTTTTTATGTTTTCATATTCCCTATAGCTTTAGTTACAATTCATTTTAGTTCCTTAATATTTAATTTATTTGGTCCCTATAGTTTTTCATTATTTATGTTTCAATTATAAAGTTCATTTTCCTTGGTGCCATTGTCAGAGAAATTTTTATCAAATTTTTCTTTAATAATGAACTGATTTATGCCAAGATATTCTTGTACAAGTAAATAGGAAGGCAAAAATACGAGAGGAGAACTTGTTAACCTTAATATTTTTTACAAGTAATTCTGAAAGCGAAAGAAAAGAAGAAGTTTTCAAAAACATGGCAAAATAAAGGATATTAAAGGAGTTATCAACTCCCAATATGAATCGGTAGTCTTTATGCATTGAATTTTCAAATATTGATGTAACTTTTGAGTTAAAATCTGGTTTGATTCATTTACTATCTACTTCTCGTAGCATTGCATGTGAGGACCCCTACAAGACTTGAAGGAATTTCATGTGGTTTGCTCGATCGACCATAAAGCCGCAAGGAGTAACAGATGAACAAATTAAACCGAGAGCTTTCCCATTTTTTTTAGCAAACAAGGCAAATAATTAACTTTATTAGCTTCCATCCGAATCTATTACAATATATGGCATGATCTAAAAATGAAGTTTTTGGAAAATCTCTTTCTGATTACAAGTGCAGGTACCATCAGAAAAGAAATCAGTGGAAGTCACCAGAATAACGGTGAGACGTTGTATGAATATTGAGAGCGTTTTGATCAATTTTACGCAAGTTACCCTCATCATCAAAATTCTGATCAATTATTGCTGCTGTATTTTATGAGGGATTGTTACCTATGGATTGTAGCATGATTGACATAGCAAGTGAAGGAGCACGCATAGAAAAGACTCCTGAAGAAGTACAAGATTTAATCTTGAAAATGACAGTGAATCCACAACAATTTGGAGTTCATGTTAATTCATTTAAAATAGTTATTGAGGTAATACATTCTAATATTGAGACACAACTTTCAAAACTAACATCTCTTGTTAGACAAGTTGTTTTAGGACAAGTTAGATATGTCAAAGTCTGCGACATCTGCTCTTTTCTGGACTATCCTACTGATAGATGCCCTCAATTATAAGATGATGACATGCCTTAAGTTAATACCATGAGTGGATTTAATAGCCAACAAAAGAGATATGAACCATTTTCCAATCAATACAACCCCGAGTGGAAAGATCACCCGAACCTAAAATACTAGTAGACCTTAAACCAACAACCCTTTTTAACCCCTTTCCATGAAAAATTAGCATTTTCTCCTCAACAATCATCAATTAAAGGCCAACAGTGAAAAATGACTCTAAGTATTATATATAGGATGAACCTTATCTTTGCAAAATAAGATCAAATCAAGTTATTAGAAGATGTGTGTCTAAGAATGAAATTCATTCCATTCTTACTTATTGTTATAACTATGCATTTGGTGAACATTTTGGATCTAAAAGAACAAATAGAAAAATTTTGGATAGTGGATTTTACTAGGAAATAATATTTAAAGATGCCTATAAATTTTGTAAAAGTTATGAATAATGTCAGAAAGTAGGTGGTCTGTCTGATAGATATGAAATGTCGTAAACACCTATGTTGTATTGTGAATTTTTTTATGTGTGGGGTGTGGATTTTATAGGACCTCTTTCTAGTTTATTGGGGTTTATTTATATATTGCTTGTTGTTGATTATGTTTTGAAATGGGTAGAAACAAAAGCTACTCTTACTGACGATTCTAATATTGTATTTAAATAACTGATATTGTATTTAAAACATTATTATATTAAATACCATTTGATTTTGTTTTTATTTTTAAATAAGATTATAGCATTTTTTTATAATATTAGCAATCATTTTATTAATTACTAGATATGAACATAAAATGCAAAATAATCTTAAATGAATATATGAATGATTTTTAATTTAAATATTGTAGATTTAACTACTGTTATTACATCATGAAATAAATAATATTGATATCAAATATTTTTTTATTATTCCATTAAACTATGTGCAATGTCATCACATACGAAATAAATCTATCAAATAAGGACTATATTTTCCATGGTTTCTTAAGCGCGCAACAACAAAAACTGAAGTTTTTGTTACGTCATCAAGCGATCTCCTTCTAATTTTTTGAATAAAACACAATTAAAATAAAAATAAAAACTGATTTTTTTTTAACTGGGTTGGACCCGGCAAGAACATAATTTGAATTGCGATCAAATTCTACAAATGTTACGTCATCATGCGATATCCTTCTAATTTATGTAGTGTTATTAAATAATATTAAATACTAGTTTTTCGAGTAAAACTCAATTTTAAAAAAAAAAATTTACAATTTCATTACGTACAAAATTCATTCGACAAGAACTACAGTTTTCTAATTTTTTTTGAGCGTGCAATAAAATTAGGTAAAATATTATCATTTATAAAAATTGAGATTACAGTACGAGTAAATTTAATTCACCTTAAACTAATTTTTTTAAAAAACAAATTCAAAAATATTGTTCACGTTCACGTGAATAATATGAGTGAAATCACTTAACTGTACTGGTTTTTCAAAAAACAAAATAGTGAAACTTTTCTTGTGAACAGTGCGAGTGAATTAAAAAAAAAAATTTTAAAAAAAAACTGTTCATTTTAGTGAACAGCTACAGTGGAGCCATGCTCCACTGTTGCTGTTTTTCCAGACGAGAAGCATCAAAATGCTGCTTTTCTTAAACCAGCGGTGCCATGTGGGTCCTACCCACTAAAAGTACTTTTATTTTGGTTACCAAACGCTTATTAACGTGGTTGCGGGTGAACCTCACCCGCAACCACGTTACCAAACGGCATCTTAGATTACTAAAAATCTTACAAAAAAAATATATTTTAATTGCCTTTACTTTTAATTCAAAAAACATGTCATTGGTAATTCAAAAAAAAAAAAATGAAAATGCTTGACTAAGAAAAGAATAATTTATTTAATTAAATATAACTTTTCATGAAAATTTATATTTTAATTATAGAAAATAATAAATCTCATAAACTACCCCACTACATTTAGTAAATAACTAGGAAATTTTAAAATTTCACTTCTCGAAATATATATTATAATATATAATACTTTTACACTCTTATATTTCAATTTGCTATTGAAAATGCTTGATGTAAAATTTAAGCACATTTTATCTTCTCCTTTCTCAAGTTAGGTAACGGGGCACTTTAAGGTTCACGGCCATCAGCTGAAAATTAATACATTTTGTCTTTCAGGTGAAAATTATTGACTATATGAAGTGATTATGGGCACAAAACGTAGGAATTAATGAAGGGAGCAATAATTGGATTCATTGGATTTAAATTAAATCAAGCACGGGACACTCTTAATTATGAATTGAAATCCTCGTCTTAATCCTTGTCAGTTATAATTACATATCTATTTATATTTAGTATATAATATAAATATAAATAATAGAGCATATATATATATATATATATATAAACCTCTCTTGTTAGACAATATTTACATTTATTTTCCATCTATATTTGTGTATTTTTCAGGGTTATTATCTTGTGCTTGAGCTTTCTTAGAATGTATTTGTTTTTTAGATAGCTTTTGTAGTTGTAGTTTTAAAAATATAAGTTTTAAAAAATATATGGCTAGTTATAGTTAGTTGGATTTAGATACGTGTTTGATAAAAATTATGATTAAATTTTATGTGTAGCAAAAACATGTATAAAATATTTGGTGGAAGTGTGGTTGCAGTTGCTTTTCAAATTGCTTTTTACTTGGAAATATAGCAAAACAATATTTTTTTTTATTTTTAAAAAATTATTTTTAATATCAACACATCAAAATGATCTGAAAACACAAAATATATATCAATTTGAAGCAAAGAAAAAAATAAAAAAATTAATTTTTTTAAAAGCGCTTTTAAAACGCAAAAACAAACAGAGTTTTACAAAACTCAATTAAAAAATCATATAAAAACTGCATTTCAAACTCAATTTTTTAATGGATTCCGCAGTACAAAATACAGTTTGGTTTGTTATCAAATATCTTTCTGTGTTTGTTTCACCACAAACATAAAAGTCAGTGAAAAACAATCGCAACCTTAGTCTATGGCTTTGATTTATTTATTTGTATAAAATGGAACCATGATACACTATTTTTAAAGGATGCTCATCCACTTATCTTATGTACTTATTTTTTAGCTCTGAAATTATTGGATTGCTAACTTCTTGCATTCTTTAAATAAAAACAATCATCTCTAGTTGTAATAAGAATGTTATTTCTCTAGTTGTAAAAAAAAAAAAATGTTATATTGTTTCACAATGATATATAAGAGAATTAGGGATAATATTAAAAAATTATCATATTTTGTTTTTAATTATATATCAAACTCAAAAACAAAATTCTTTACACATGTAGGATTGACCTAATTGTCTGAAAACTTGTTCTTAATGATTCCAGTTTCATTTGGTACTATAAAGAAAGGACTATTTTCATTGTGTAATTATTAAACTTTCTAATGAACCAACAATAAAGGAAAATGAAATTATTTGCAAATTACCAGAGCGTTCGACTCTTGCTATTTCTTATAACTAAATATCCCAATGTTTGACAATAATATTTTTAAGCTTCAAAGTGTTTATTTTAGGTGTCGATAAGATCTAGTTTTATTATCCCATGAAAAGCGTCCTTTGAGCAAATAACTAGTTCATTCTTGTTTCTCAAAATATCTAGAGAATGTTAATTATTCTCGTCACCTGAATAAATACTATACTTACTTAAGTTTTGAAATGTTTATTTTCAGGTATTGTCGAGCCCACCAAGTTATGCGGGTCTAGTTTTATCAATCTATAGAAAAACACCTCCAATCTTTCTACTGAAAATTTCTACCGTGCATCATATTGAAAAAAGAAATACCATATGATTTTTCGGTAATAAGAAAGAATGAAAGGAATCCCTCTAATCTCTTCTTTGTTGTTTATCCTTCCCATAGATGCACCTACTCCCTCTTATTTTATACATCATTTCTCCAATCCCTCTTAACAGAGTATACAAGTTGGCCAGTACAAATTTAGAGCCCTGTACGTGTGGATAATCTCTAGACGTGTAAATTTTGCTTGAAAATGAATCATACAACTGGAACTGTACATGAAATCAATGGGCCAATTCCAAAACTCCCGCTTTCATTTTCTGAGGCAAAGGAAGAATCATGGTTCTCTGATTGCGACAGCGTCAAGGTATGGAAGGATGTCTGGCACTAGCTTGGCATCCTGGCAAGTGGAATCTCTGTTTATCTCGCGGCGTGGCAGTGTCCCAGGATGTAGGGATGGTAAAAAAATCAAAAAATCGATTAAACTGAAAAATAAAAAAAAATAACAGAAAAAATCGAACCGAAAAAAACCGATTAAACTGATTAAAATTTTGAAAAAACCGGCCAGTTTGGTTCGGTTTTATAAGCAAAAAACTAAAAAAACCGAATTGAAACAAAAAAACCAGAAAAAACCCGAGCCAAACAGGAAAAACCGAGCCAAACCAAAAAAATCAAGCCAAACAAAAAAAAATCGAGCCAAAACCGGAAAAAACCGAACCAAAACCGAGAAAACCGAGCCCGGTTTGAACCGGTTTTTGCCCTAAAAAAACCGAACCGGTCGGTTTGACCTGGTTTCGGTTTGGTTTGGTTTTTTTTTAAATAATTCGGTTTGGTTATTTTTTTTGATAAAAACCGAACCGAATCGAAAATAATCACCTCTACAGGCATGTATATTCCACGCTTCTTCTCGGTTAATATCTTGAAACTACGATGCTGCTATATATTATTTTATTTTTCGTGACCATTATCTCCATATTACATACTTTTAGCATGTAATCTTACAATATCAACATATTAAATTTGTTTCTTCTTTATTAATATTTAACCTTTTCTTATTGAATGTAACCATCACAATTTGTTAACGGTGAAATTAGTAAATATGTCAATATAAACATACTATTATGTGTTTTGTACTTCTGTGTAACACAATACATAGCGTTAATAAAAATTAGAATTCTTTTTATAATCCAAAACTATAGAGAAATAGAAAGAAAATTTTTATATCTTATGAAATGTTTATAATTCAATAATCCTCTTTAAAAAATAGCCTATAAAACTATTTAAATACAAGAAAAGCATCATAATTCTAAGATTCTAAAGTTACAATCCAAAACTGTTGAGAAATAGAGAGAGAATTCTTATATTTTCTAAAAAAGTTTGTAATTCAATAACTTTTTTTCCTGAAAAATAGCTTATAAAACTTTTTAAATAAAAAAACCATTATAATTAGTAAAATCCTAGTTAAATTAAAAATTTTAATCTAAATAGTCAACGAATCTAAATAAAGCAAGGAAAATAATAAAAATCCGAGGAATAACTTCTAAGTTAAATTTTGACAATAACTTCTACATCTTGTATTTTTGAGCACTTCTACATGTTCACTTTCTTTCAACTTAAATAATTCCTTAAAAAAATATTTCTCAATAAATAAAAAATTAACTAAATTTAAGTATGTAAAAACTGATTTTAAAATATATATATATATATATATATATATATATATATATATATATATATATATATATCTGTGGCTGCAAAATCTGAAAAGAAGAAAATACTTCTGACCTTGATCAAACTTGCTCAAATAATATCCATGAGGATTTGCCTGAAGTTTCAATCAAAATACACAAGGATTCACCGTTAACTCTAGAGGTGCCTTCTGGTCAATTTTGCTAAAGATTTGACTTTTATTATATCCATGCGTTTTGACTTCTACCCACAACATTTTTTGTGCGTTTTGACATGGTTTCGCATATTGAAGCACCAAAATTATTTCGGCTTGACAACTAAGTTGGTCTCCCCTCATCCATTCCTCTTTTGCAATTTTATTATCACTCTCTCAACTTCATTTAATATTTCAGTTTCTTAAATCTAAAAAAAAAAACGAAGCAGAAACCTATTAATTTTCAGTCAATAATGTTTTTCCTTTCTATTTTTTTTATATATGCATAAATAAACAAGATATATATTCTCATAGCATGTACAAAAATCATAATTGATGACGCACCCATCCACAATTTTGAAACCTGCCCAGCTTAGCGGGTCGATCCGAGGCTGAAAACGGGCCGGGTTAAAGAAAAAATAGGGGAAGGAAAAACCCGGTGTGACCCGTTGACTTTTTTTTTATTAAAACGACGTTGTTTTGATTTTTATAAAAAAAAATTAACCCGGGCAACCCAGTCAAAACCTGGAACCCGGGTCTTGGACCGGGCCGGCAACCGATCCGGGTCTAAAAACTATGCACCAACTCAAAAATAAAAAGAAAATGCAAACACCATATATGGTTCTCCAATAGATTATAACAAGTCCATTTCATCAATAATGTGCAAGCATTTAATGCAAAGATTATGATGGACTGCATTAATTCTCTACAACTTCAATTTATCTTCCAAATAATTTGATCAAATAAACATTTTTTGAACAAAATAAATAAATTTCTTCATGGACTTCCGAGTACACAACGACGTGGCGTTGAATATTCGACATCTTTAATTATTACTCTCAAGCCAGTCCATGATTGTTGACTCTAAAAAATAAAATTAATAAACATTTAATCGTTAAATTATATTAAAATTAATCTTAAATCAAAGTGGCAATAACCAGACCATCAACAGTTCTGGGGACGATTTTACTGTAAGTAGGAGAAAAAAAAAACTTTTACTAAAACCTCTTTGCAAAAAAAAATCTGTGATGTAACCATCAACTAAATATTCTTCGGGTAATTAACCTTGCCTCTCTCATCCTTGGCACCAGCAAAGAGTTGTCCATGAATATATTCACCAATATGGGATGTTTTAAAAGGAAGAGTTATAGATAAAACGGAAAATGTATTTGTGTTTAATTAAGCTTTTGTGCTTAATTTTCAATGGACCATATATTATTTTTTAAAAACAACATTATTTTGATTTAAAAAATAAAAAAGAGGTAAATTCTTTTAGCGTGTAACTCGGACATGTTTCAGGTCAACTTTTAATTTGAGTTTTTAAACTATAATTATAATTAATTTTTTATCTTTACATATCTTAGATAAATTTAGAATTAATAATTTTTACAGGGATATTTAAAAAATAAAAAATAAAAAATATTATTTTTAAATCATGGTTAAAGCATGCAGCGGCTATATTTCCAGCTAAGAGCAATGTAATATGAGCGGTTTCATCTTCAGCAGTGATCAAGAATAAGATTGGAAGATCACGATTTGCACAATATCTGTTTTGGAACAGGTAAAGTTGGAAGATCAAGAGTAGAAATGATAGTTCTATTGCATGTAGAATAAACTTAACATATAATTCTGTGATTAGTGTTTTTAGGGGAGCAGAAGCAATGCTTCTGGTGCTCAGAAAAGCAAATTATTTTGGATTCATTGTTCCGGTTTAGCATGTGAATTGGTACAATCATAAAGAAAAGCAATGGGATTGAATGGTTGGCAAGCGATTGTCAGACAAAAAGAGATACGAGAAAAGCTATAGCAGTTGCTAACAATAAAATTTTTAAAGAATTATAATGGGGAATGAAGGAAGAAAAGGATTTGGCAACTAATTAACATTGCTATATATCACGATTCGAAGTAGCTAATGCGGAGCAAAGAACATTGCTATTTGATCCTGTTTTATATGTAAGCACAGGCCGCTACAGATTTGAGCTAGGACAAAAGTTATGAAATTTTAAACATATATGTTGGAGGAGTTCCATTAGGACAATTGTGTAACAAAATAGTAAGAGGCAAAAGACTCTCGTGGGTGCAAAACAAATCTCAGATTGTTTTCTGCAGTTATGGAGAGGGCTCAAAAAACAGATTAAGCAAAAGGATAAAGTAGCCGTGCATAAGTGCTCCACGGTACAATAATAATGTAGTTTCAAAAGGCAAAAGCAAATGCTTGAAATCTGTGCTTTGGTAGCTGTGCAATGAGTTCCTGGCAGCTTTGATCGGTTGTTCATGTAATCATGTGCTATGCAAAATATATTTTCTTAAAAAAAGCTACAAGAATAGCTGTAATGAAGAAACTGATATTGTAAAAGGGGTTGATAATGTGAACGTGGAATAATGAGAGAGATGATATATGATAATTGTGAGATAAAGAATATTCAAGTGCAGAAGAACTGATTCAGGGCTGAGAGTTAGGCGGGAGAGCTTATAATGTCAAAGGATATATAGGACCCAATTAATGCAGCTGAGTAGAGATGCATAACAACCTTTGGTTGAGTGTGAAATTTGGTGCATTAGCATGAAGAATGAGAGTGAAAAAGATAAAAAGGAGGTAAGAACAGCAGGGCATTGTAACAAAGAGTGTCAAAGGATATCACTGTAATGGAAATGCTAAGCGTTTGAAATATATAAGCAAACCGTAGCAACAGCAGCAGATCAGATCAGATCAGGCGCTTGAGGCTGATTGCATTCGCAAAGGAACAAACAACAAAGAAAAAAGTTGCCTTGATGTAGTAAACAAAGGCTCAACAGAACATTTTTTTTTACTGAGAAAAGAAATATTTGGATATTTATTGCAAAAGGTGTAGTATTTACGATACCCATCATATTAAAAAGTATGCTTTGTTGTTGCATATGAGATTGGAGGAAATCTTTGGACGCCGAAGCTGGAGATGAAGGAGTGATCAAAGCAAGATGGGAAAAAAACTGCTTTCAGGTTGTTCGGCAAGTGCGGTGAAGCCACTGTCTAATCTTTCAGCATGATATCTAGACGACACAGTTGAAACTTGCTGGGGCTGCAGAGAGCGAGGATGAACAGACAGTATCTAGATGACACGGCACGCTAAATAACTGCATGAAGCTGAGGAATCGCGGTTGCGGATCAGTAGGAAACGTGCGGTTCGACTGTTAGAGAGGCGTTACAGCCTAGACCGCCATTACAAGAATATGATAATAAAATCACGAACTTTTTCAAAAACTTGGTAACTAATACAATGGTCTATTGACTTTATTGTAACTGTGACTAATTATGAAGGAATTAAATTTTTTATTCCTACACCTAGTCACCTGTTTGATTCTTTAAAATTAGTAAAAACAACTATTTACATTAAAATTAAAATTAAAGAATTCATGATTTAATTTTTATAATTTCTATAAATGCATTTAAATGCTAATACCGAACAAGGAAGTTTATCAAATACCCCATAATCTATTATCTAAGCCATGTCCTTAAGGTTAATTGGCTGTCATCCAAGACTTGTCCTTTTTTCTTTTTATTTAATGGGCTAAAAACAGAAAATCAAACACTAATGCTGCACGATATTTTAAAAAAAAACATATATTAATTTTCTAGCTGTTTGGGCTCGGCTCAAACAGCTATACTTGTTTCATGGAAAATTCGGAGAGGAGAGCAGGTAGAGTTCTCTACATGTTCAATTACGAGTAATGTTGGGCTCGGTGAGTCGGTGTCTCCATACAACGAACACATTGATCATATGTAAGCATATATAAATGTCTCAATCGATATATATTCGACAGTTGAGTAGAACACTAGCTGAGGGTTGGCGTCTACGTGACAAATACTACCAAAGATATTTTGTTCATCCCATATACATCCATTGACTTGGTAGCTAGTTTAGTTGTACTGATAGTTAGTTTATTGGTGCATAAATGGCGTGAATTAATGAACGTTTTTCTTTTTGTTTATAATATATATATTTGATTATAGCAATGGATGCGTGGGTCAACCTTCTATTTCCATGAGCAGGTCTACCATATCATGAATGACTTGATTTAGAGACTGAAGTCTCAAGGAAGGATACATAGAATTTGATGCACTCAGTAGCATGATACCAAGGACTACAACAGTCCTCGACAGGTTGTAGCTAGACAATCTTCGATCTAACATAAATTTCTGGTAGTAACTGAGTACAATCTTCACGTAGCTCGACAGGTTGTAGCTAGACAATCTTCACGTAGCCCAGTAGTAACGCCCAATTGTAAAACATCCGAGAAAATAACTGACAATCATCCGAAACTTCTAGAAAAAACGACAGTTATGTGTGTTAGGATCCAAACCCTAATTAAATAAAAAAATCTCTGGTATGATTAGGACAGTATTAGGAAGCTTGTGTTACCTTGGACAACACTCTTATGATCAATTTTCTTTTTCTTTAAATTAGATGAACCTCTTTTGACAACCTTTGATTAATTGAGATAATGCAGGGCCCACCCAAATGAAGATCAGTGAGGAGGAGATGGAATCACATTGCCTTCTTATGTTGGCAATTGTGATTGATGTCTGTTGTAATAATACATCTCCCAGAAAGCAACCTCAGGCCGAGTTTTGTCATTATCACCTCATAGATTATTATATCTATATCTATATATATATATATATATATATATATATATATATATATATAAAGATATTATTGTGGGTTTAATGGGATGTTTGGAAACGCAGTAATAATTATTTTTTAAAATATTTTTAACTTGAAAATATATTAAAATAATATTTTTATTTTTTAAAATTATTCTTTATACCATCACATTAAAACGATCTAAAAATATAAAAAAATTTAATTTAAACCAAAAATAAATTGAATTTTGATCCATGTCTGTTTGGGTTGCAATCCATTCAAAAGCTAAGCTTCTTGCGTTTACCAATCATTTCATTTTTTTGAATTAATTTTCTTAAACCAGATTAATTTTTTGGATTTATAAAAATTTGTATTTTCACATTCTAACTGCAGTTTAGCTCTTGATGGCTAAATAAAACTTATCCCTTAACCACTAGAACAATAGATTAATTAAGTATTAATAAGGATGACGATATTGAATTGGACTCGTAACAGCCATGGCTGTAGGCCTCTCTTGAGAAGTGATCTAAACAGGGGATTAGTTCACTTTGCAAGTCATTCAGTTATTTTTTTTTATTAAAAATTAAAAAAAAAAAGTTTAATCAAATCAATTAAGTTTGTTTCATCATATTAATATTTTATTAAATTCAATTAAAAATCTAGCTCAAAACAGAATCTAAGTATTAGATTCTTCAAATGAACTCACTTGACTAGAAGATCAGTTGGACCACCGTGCTAATATCATCTTGAGAAGAAATTAATATCTAAAAAATACACAGTATGAGGCCTTGGTATCATCTTTTCATGATGAGATTTGGAAATTATTAAGAAATAAATACCACGCATAAGATTCCATGTCACCAAACAATAGATTGTCTCGTATGTGCCATGAGGTTGTGCTTACCTAACAATAGACATGGATTACTTGCTTCTCTTTTCCATCCCTTATTTATCATTTTCGTTATGATTTCTTCCTTGTAATTAGAGGGTGTTTAGCGCTGTTGTTGCCTGCCTATATTTTTTAAAATTTTTAATTTTTAATTATTTTTAGTTAATTTTTTTATTTTTATATCGTTTTGATATACTGATATAAAATTAAAATTATAAAAATTACTATTTTTATATATTAAAAAATTATATTTTAATGACCAGCTGTCCCAAGCATTCCTTTAATGTCCCACTCGACCACCAATTATTTTTTTCTTCTCGTTCAATTAAAATTCACATCTTGCCATCCCTAATAATTCTAATAACATGAAGATGGAGTAGATATAGGTGTTTGGAGTTACTGTGTTTTTGAATTTTTTTTTTTTTGCTTCCACTTATTTTTGTTTTGTTTTTGTATTATTTTAATATATTGATGTAAAAATAAATTTTTTTTAAAAATATTATTTTTATATATTTTCAAGTAAAAAACATTTTGAAAAGTAATTTTTTAATGACCCACTGTCTCAAACACTCTCTTAATAGCCCACTCAACCAACAATTATTCTTTCTTCTCATTCAATTAAAATTTACATCTAACCTTGAAGGATAGTTCAACTGGTTATGTTTTAAGTTTGCTCCGCAATGATCATGTGTTCAAGTCTTCTTAGGATCACTGGAGGCTTACATGATCGTTAACTTCAGGGCCCGTAAAATTAATCGAGATGTGTACAAATTAGCCCAGACATTCACGTTAATAATAATAAAAAAATTACATCCTGGCATCCCTAATAACTTTAATAACATGAAGATGGAGTAGATACTCAAGATTGCGAATGGGATTCAGTTATCAAGATGCAGACTAGAAGCCCAGACAGAGAACGAAAATAAAGAAAGAAAGGAAAACGTCGTCGTCTTCTGATATGAATAAAGTAGAAAATCATAACAGTAGCAGTATTTTCTAATTAAGACAATGGAGATTATTTTATTTTGTTTTTTTATTTATGTATATTTAGTTTGGGCCAGCCCAAACTTCAGGGCCTCACAAAAAGTGCAAAAAAGGGTTTGGCCCAATATTTGTTAATGGACTTTCTTATAACATAAACTTGTGACTTTGTACAACTAGATGCTTTTCTAAGGATAAATCAGTTTCAGGCCTTTAACATAGACCTGGCCCAAGTATAGCTTAGGGAATTGGGAATACAAGTTTATTAATTTTGGCTGGTTGATGCCACTGAGTTGATAGTTTTATTGGCATTAAAAATATTTTGAGTTCCGATTTTTTGATATTATTTTTTTGCAGTAAAAAACCTAACAATGCTATGAATCGTATATTTGAATCTCTAAAATAAATTTAATTTTGATTAACATATATATATATATATATATATATGCGCGCGCGTGTGTATATAAGAACACACACTGTGAACCATGCCCTCTTGATTTGTAATAGGCCGCTAGAGAATCTCCATCATTGTTTCTTGTTTTCTCACAAACCCTACCAGCTTTGCTTTTGCTCTCTGAACTAAACCATGGCTATTTGGATCAAATACAGTTCTTGTGTAAACTTTAAACCACAAGAAAATCATCAAGAATCACAACGACACATGATCATTGGCCAGCCCCTGCACGAGGAAGATTCGATGTTGCGTGTTTTATTCTCGCTGTATAAGTTTTACTTCCTTGGTAACTTAACTGGTGGATCGATGTTCACAACAAGACCGGTGAAAATCAACAGCAAAGAGACTTGCATCCCTATCACCAGTTCATTGGTTGATGATCATGATCAAGAATTTAAAGAGATCTTGACAGTGATGGGAGTCCCTGGAAGGAAGCAATCGAAGATACTAAGAAAGATGGCATCGCTTGCCCGTAGCAAGGGTACTTTTAGTGGCGTCTTCATGGAGGTTGAATTATTGGTGGGGACCTATCAGGAAATTACAGAAGCTGATATTGCTAGAGCTGAGAGGGGGTCAATGGATATTGAAGCTGGACAAATCCCGGCCACCAAGTCCTCTATTGATGCATTGGAAAGAGTGGTTTTCGACGGTTCATCGTCAACGAGAGACTGTACTGTTTGTATGGAAGGAATTGAAGCAGGGAGTGAAGCAACTCGGATGCCGTGCTCGCATGTTTATCATTCAGATTGCATTGTTCAGTGGTTGCGGACTAGTTACTCGTGTCCTCTTTGCCGCTATCATATGCCCGGTGAGTTATGATCTTCATCAACACCAGCTAGCTTTCCTTTATGCGTTTTTGTTTTTAGGTAACTTTAAAGGTTATGAAGTATCACGGTTGGAATTTCGATTACAGAACAATGGAACTAGCTAGGTGCAATACCAAAGCAGGTTCTCCATTTACTTGATGAACATATCATTCACATCAATTTAATTTCCAATTTGAGATGTTTGTATGGTGCATGCCCTTCTCTTCATGGGCAACGCAACAATCTCAGCATATGCGCTTAGTTATCTGAGGAATCAATTCAACAATAAATCTATCCAATCGCTGAATTCAGTTGCCAAATTTAGTGTTCATATTAAATCCAACAGCAACACCAGTACTGTTTTCAGCCTTCAATTTTATTGCAATGGCTTCTTTTTTATTTTATTTTTATTTTTATAGGAAATGAGTGTACAAATAAGTTGAACTTGCAGTCCATGCTAGAGAACATTGCTCCTGGCCCATGACCTATTAATATTTAAACAATCTCCATTACATTTACGTGGAACTGAAGTTTAGAATATATTGGTTATTTGATTCGCGCTGCTGTGCTTGATTTAATTACATGACACTAATTTTTTTATATAAAAAATAATTTAAATTTCATTGTAACAAACTAAGTTGCTAGTATAGTTCTTGTTTTTCTTATTAATATCTTTAATTAAAAAAAACTAATATTTTGGTATATGTTATTTATTTAATAAAACCAAAAGCAATCATAAGACATTCTCAAAAAAAATTAAACAACTTAAAATAAAGATAAAAATAATATATCTCTACCTAAAACTAATTTTTCTTCTTAAACGTTATAATTGTTTTTGAAAATATTTTATCAGAATATTTGTTTTTTAAACAATATTCTATTATTATTTCAAAATCAAGTTTCAATTAAAAAAAATAACATCCTAATAATTTTGATGCGATTGCATTTCAAAACATAAGAGTAATACGATGGTCGCGTGTTGTCGAGAAGAACTATTTGATGGTGTCGTTAGACCTAACTTAGCAGGTCAACCTTAAAATCTTTTGACCCGACTCTTTACGTAGCTTAAATTTTAATTAAATGATCTGGGAGCTAACCTGATATAACTCGGTCAACTTAGCAGGTCTAAAAGCAACCTGAACAACTGGTAAAAACATAATTTGACTAAAAACAAAACTCAAGACAAAATAGGGTTTCAAAAAATATTGATGCAAACATCTTAGATTATCATTGGTTAACCCGCCAAACCCATAACTCGAATCACATATCTGACTGGGTTTAATAATTTTATTTTTATACTATTTCTTTATTTAAGAATATGATAAAACATAATAGACGATCGCATGAAAGCAACCAAATAATATTTTTAAACAAAGAATGCTTTTTAATAAATATCATGATGGGTGGAAAAAGAAGAAGAAGAATGCTTGTTAATATTATTAAATGACTACTAAAACCTTATTAAAAGAAAGTAAAATTTGATTTGTACTTAATAAAATCATATATAAGATATATTCTGAATTAATTTAAGAATTCAACAAAGTAATATATGTAATATATATTAAATTAATTCATTCTAAAGAAATTTAACATTTATTTAAGGAAAAAGAACCTTAAAATTAGCAAGAGCGCCACCTTGAGTGGCCTAGGCCTAGTGCGCCTGGGCCATTGCTAATATGGCCAATTTCAAAGTCTTGGAATCCCAAGCCCTTGAGCCTGGTTTTTTTTTAAAAAAAACACGTGGTCAACTCATTTTACTTTTAATAAATAGAAGATAAATCGTTTGCTTGGCAATTTTTCGATAATTGAAGATGAGGTTAAAAAATCAGGCTAAAGTATTTTGAACTTGAAAAAGTAGTTTTTAATCAATTTTCAACCTAAAACACTTAAAATTACTCTTATAACCTTAATTTATCAACTTAAAAATCCTTAAATCAATTAAAAACATAAAATTAAAAAAAAAACACTCAAACTTTATGTACTTTTTTCCAGCAGTATAGCATATAACTTATTCCTCAAATAACACTCCTCATCAATAAAAATAATTTTTTGACACTAAACTTGGCTTTTTTGTTAATGAAATCTCACCAACCTTGATTTTTTTTGTTAACAAAATCTTATCAACCAAATTAATGTCCCCCCTATTTTTGGCAATACTCTCTCTCATCCCTTAAACTAAAGGGTTGATAAGTAAATGACATGAAATTTTAGATTAAAACACATAATTGTTAAACTAAAGGGATAAAAAAAATATAAAAAATCTTAAGGTATTTTTAGAAAAGATGTTAACAACACAATAATAATAAAAAAAATGACTGCATGTTTATTTTTTTATATCAAATTTAATCTTCAAAACTTTAATTTTTTTAATTAAAAAAATTGAATTCTATCTTATCAAATTGAACATTAGTTTAATGCTGGAATATCTTTTCGACTCCTCGAGAACCATACAAGAAGCTATTCAAAATAAATTATGAACTTAAAATCTCATTTTATCTAATTTACAAGAATAAAATTAAAACAATAATAATTTGGTGATCAAAATAAATACTCATGTGACAAAAAACAAATCTTAGCACTATTCCAGTGAATAGTGTAATATGAGGGAATTCATAGTCAAATCACCATGCCACAAAAAATATATATATAATTTGTAATTATAATTGTTGTTTCACAACCAATCCAATTAATTGATGTGGATATATACTACCTCATCAAAAATTCGAGGAGGAAGTTAATTAAAACCTATATATTATCGGGCTGAACAATATTATTTACCATCAGAAGTAGATATTTTAAGGGTGCTTCAACAATTTAATGGAAGAGTACTGTTTCAAAATATAAAAAAAAAGAAGAAAAAGAAGAAGGTTTGAACTAAGTATGATAAAACAGTTTAACATTATTAAGTGGAAGAAACGTACATGGATTTTATATATATATATATATATATTAATATCATTTTAGGCCCTCCAGACTAACCTAGAAAGTAGGCGAGTCCAATTTTATTAGCCTTTACGCAACTAAATTTTAGTATTAGTTCCCAACTTTCCCTCAAATATTCTCATTTCTGAAATATTAGTGTTAAAATATAGTTTAATTTGAATAATTAAATCCTCGTTAAAAAAGAAGTTCTGTACACCACCATCCTGAGGAGTGTGTAAAATCTATATATGCATATAGAAACATAGAAGACTGCCTGCTTCCTGCTGCAACATTCTAATTCTGTCTTTCGCTGGTTTTACTTCTTAACAAACCCTACCGTCTGCTTTTTTATTTTTCCTCTCTTTCTGAATTCAATCATGCAAGCTCCTATATTCAAATGCAAGTTTCATGTTGAGTTAAATCCCTTCCCCGGAGAACTTACAAAGTTCCCTGTAAACTTCATGTATATGAGATCCATTACCTGGTTCACAATAGTGAAGGGAGAGGATGGTATTCAGAAGAAAAGAACCACCATTCATAAGAAGCAAACTTGTTCACATTCCTTTTAGCGATTCACTGCTTGATCACAGTCAAGATTTTAAAGATATCTTGACCTCGTTGGACATCCCGGAATCCGACATCCCGGAATCCGAACAATCAAAGATACTAGACTAATTGCATCTAAGGCTATTGGCATGGATATTTTATAGTGCTTCCTCCATATGTCTGTTAGAATAGAGGCCGCAGTATATAGAACTGGAGGGGTGTTCATAGTGAAGAAGATCTCGCAAGAGCTGAGAGGGAATCAATGGAGACTGAAGCGAGACCGATTCCTGCCACGTCTATTAATGCATTGGAAAGAGTGTTTCGGGGACAATGAGAGACTGCACAGTTTGCATGTAAGAGATTGAGGTAGGGAGTGATGCAATTCGTATGCCGTATTCCCATGTTTATAATTAAGATTGTATTGTTTAGGGGTTGCATACTAGTCACTTGTGCCCTCTTTGCCGCCATCATATGTTATATAAATCAAAACGATGACCGAAAATATTTAATTAATAGTAGCTTTCTTTTGCAAACTATGGTTCTTGGACGCAAACTAAGATCGATGAAGCTTATTGTAGAACTCACATGACCGTCAGAAAAATTAGCTGACTTGTTTTTTTCCAATAACATATACCACCCGATTGCAGGAGAGATACGAGGATAATTTTTTGACCCATCCGGAACTCGATTTGGATTTGTGGTTGGAGACGAGATCATCTGGTGAACCCGATAGAAATCTGGTTTACGGTATCTCAAACATTACAACCAAGGATATGCAGATGGGTTGTAGTGTATCGACCATTGGTTCCTCACAATCGGGTTTGAGTTCCTAATCTCCAGTTGTCCAGGTGATTGTACAAGAACAAGTTGAATCTTAGACGGCCCGACTTCTTAACTTAAAGCTGAGATGACTCAACATAGGTGTGAAATAGCCAAACTTAGGGGATTGCACGTGAAACTGTTGTCAAACCTCAGTGGTACATGTGGTCCTCCTCGTCGCCCACCTGGTCCCGATGAAGTTCCGCCTCTACCTCCTCATCCTTCAGCTTTTATCTTCTAGATAAATTGTATTCAAATTGATAGTTTTTAAATTAGTAATAAATATATGGTTTTTTTATTTTAGTTTTAATTATTTTTTGTTTATTTTAATTTTTTTTTAAAATATTAAATAAATTACCGATGAAATTTTTGACAAACTAAGTCCCTCGGAAAGTTTCAGAGAGTTAAAAAAAAATTATAGGAAAATCCACTGACCATTACAGACAGAATTATTGATGGACTAAATCCCTCGGAAAGTTCCAAAGAGTTGGAAAGAAATTACAGGATTTTCCATTGATAATTATAGATGGAATCACTAACGGAATAAGTCCCTCAAAAAATTCTAGAGAGCTCAAAAAAATTAATCAATCCGTTGATGATTATATTACCGACAAAATAATTAATATAATAAAAATAATTGATGATAGATTTTTTGACAACCATTTACTGAATGTGATTCTGTCGATCAATGATTTGCTGACTGAATCAGTGTTTAAATTCGGACAAATTATTCCGTTGATATGATGCGAAATTCTAGTTGTGAACTAACATATCCACAAGAATAGCTCACGTCACGTCTATAGAGAAGCAAACCGGAGTGTAAATTGGCTTGCTAATAATGCACATTTCATGCTCGTTGGAGTTTCCTAGGAAGCATCTTTATTGTCTCAGCTTTTGTTAGAAGATATCTGTGGTGTGGTCGCTCCAAAGTCATGTGAAGTATTATAATGCCTCTCCTTTAAATCCAAAAAAATAAAATAAAATAAAATTTAATGGAGTCGTGAATTCAATTCAATTGAACTGTAAGGCTGATCTATCAACACCCATGAATTAGCCCCACAAATAAACCCAGCCAATCAAAGAGAATTTTATTTTATACATCTCTAACATTGAAGACGAGTGTACAATAATTGGGTAAATCGTAATCATACAAGGGACAACCTCGCCATCATAGCCATCCTGCTCAATTTGAATACTGATATAGAAAAGCACCCAAGTAATTAGGTTATTTGACCAGCTTAATATTACCTACCTAATTAATCATTTCAATTATATATATATATATATAATTCAACTAAAATCCTGCCCATGTAAGAAGGGTTTACCACCTATGCTCGCCATCCCTGCCATAGATTTGAAGAGGAAATAAAATTTAAACAATTTGGTAATGAGTTCTCTATCTCAAATTCGATGCTTTTTTTTTTGTGGGAAATTAAGGTATTAGTCGATTTGAAGTAACCAATAAATACAGAAGGAGGAGAAAAATTTTATTTTACATTAAAATTAAATTAGAGTTTAACTGTACACATAAATTCATTACATTGTGGAATGGAATAATGTAATGATGGTTTTATCATTCTCAAACAAAATGATTGAACTAGCTATTGGGAGTAATATTATCTTTTTACAAGGTCAATTAGTCATTATCAGTGTCATAACCCATTTTTAGGTTATTTTCTAAATTCACCTTTTCTCTTTCAAAAAATCAAAAAAATATTCGAACTACAAACAAAAAAATCAAAAAAATAATAACAGTGAGAAGAGGATGTCAGAACGTCCAGAAAATGGCTAGAAGTTGGTTGAGGAGGCTCAAAAATTCAAAGATTAAAATTTGACAGTATATTTTTTACAGATGAAGAGCCTTGTTGACAAAGAAAAATTCAATTTGAGGAAAACAAATCCAAAATCAGATATTTATGGACTCAATTAATTTTATTGGAGGTTTAATTGAATTTATATAGGGTTTGATTACAAGAAAAAATGATTTTTAAGTCAATTTAGGTTTTAATTGGAAGAAATTAAAGTTCTAGGGTCAAAGTAGAATTTTTGAGAGTTGATTTGGTCAAATCAGGGGCTTAATTGCATAGATATTGAAGTTTGATGGCCAATTAGGGACTTGATTGAAGAAATCCAAAACCAAAGACCAAATTGAAAAAGGCGCGTAAATAAAGGGATTGAAATTGACCAAATCATGGGTCAAATTGAAGAAATTAGAAGTTTATTGATCAATTAAGGGTCAAATTACATAAATCCGAAACCAAGGACCAAAGGGAAAAATGCGCCGAAATCTGGGGTTTAAATTGAAGTTCTTCATGGGTAAAATTGAACAAAATTAAAAGATTGAAGCCAATCAGGGGTGTATATAGAAATAAATCACAAATTGAAGGACTAAATCGTACGGTACTGTTCATCTCTTCTCCAGCGAGGCTGGTTGGGTGGCCACCTTCCCAAGGCATTTGGCGCCTCGTTTCTTCACAAAATTTGACAAAACGTACACGAAAACGATCCTGTGATACCTTACTACACACTAGTGTAAGCCGTTCAAGCTGATCGAGGCTGCAAAGGTGGTGGCACCGCCCCATATTGGCCAACCTGACCAACCATTTTCTTGCACAAAACTGACAGTTCATCATTGCTACTTTGAGATGATGGTTGGGATGCTTTCGGGTCGAACCAAGGGCTGAGATTTTGCACCAGAAGAGAGAAAATGTCCCTCTTCCACCGCCTATAAATATATTTTATCTTCATGCTTCAGGGGTGGAGAAATTTATGTCTAAAGACAGTAAAAAAACCAGCCTCCCTAACCCGGTTTCTGCTGCCAGCATAACCTCTCTATTTCTCTCTCCAATGCGGCCTCCTGCCACAACCACCACCACCACCGGTCTGTCCACCTCCATATCCACTAACCCAGATCTTCATAGGAGGCGGATTAGCCACCGTGATTGTCACCATCGTCAGCCTCTGCAGATTTCTTCTCCTTTCTTCCTCTTCTTGCAGCAACCAGCGTCACCACTCCACCGTCACCACCAGCCACCGTCAGCTCAGCTACCAGAGCGCCTCCATTCCAGGTAATTCTCATCCTTTCATCTCTGTTTTCCTGTTTCATTCCCTTGCATGCAGAACGTGCACTGTGCACGTTTCTGCAATGCAAGGCAAAATAATTACCTGGTTACTGTGCATGAGCACAGTAACCAGATAATTATATTTGGGTAGTTACTGTGCATGGCACAGTAACCAGCCCGGGTTGGATCATCAGCCTAGTCCACGCGGCTGGGCCGAGTCCAGCCCAATATAAGGTAGTTTGTGTTTTATTCGGGTCAGTCCCATTCCAATTTTGTTCCGGGTCCGGCCCGTTCAAAATTTACAAAAAAAAAATTACATTTTCAAAAACATCCATGATTTTATCGCATATTTTTCTATCCATTTTAATCAATATCGGTTCCTTTTTTATATACCGTAAAAACACAAATGCAATATTAAAATACCCGATTTTCGTCAAAACTAAAAAAAAATGTTTTTTTGTTTTCATGCATACGACCAAGTCTCTTAAAGAAAAAATCACATCATATTTTCATACAACAAAAATTCAAAAAATATGTATTAGGATGCATCTTGGCTTTAATAACCAGTTTATTAAAGTCACGAGAACTAGACCAATATTTCAAAAAACACCCAAAAAATATTTTGTTTTCTTTTAATATCCGGGATTACGAATTTATACGTAAAACGTACTCCCGATATTAAAAAGGTAGTTTTTTTATTTGACGTTAACACAGTTAGGTTTTTACCTGATAAGATAAGGATCTCCTTATCGAGGAAGACTTTTCTTAAACCATAGACAGACCAAAAATTAGAGAACACGAGAAGACCTTAGTTTTTATCTGACAATAAAACAATGCAGCTTACCTTCGGTAGGGCGTATTAGGGGTTCTAATACCTTCCATTTACGCAACCAGTCTCCGTACCGGATCTTTGAGACCAGTTAGGATTCCTAGTGACCAAAATACTAGGTGGCGACTCCCATTCCATTTTTTCCACTGATAAAAGACAAGAATTCCTTGTCTTCCCACATTTACCAGATATATATCCATACATGAGGGTGGACGATCGCCGCGACTCCGCACACGTGCGACAGAATGACGACTCCACTAGGGATCAATCAAACGAAAAACAAAAATTGCTAACGGACGTCGCGCGGGTGACGTGCGACAATCAGATTGATGAAGAATAGCTCGGTCTTTTAACAATTTTAAAACACAATAAAATGATTAAATTACTCTTAAAAACAAAATTTATTTAACTGAAATCTGGTGACTTTTTCAAAGTAACCAATAAATATAGGAGGAGACAAAATTTATTTTATATTAAAATTAAATTTAAAAAAAAATTAGAGTTTAACTGAACACACAAATTTATTATATTGTGGAATGAAACAGTATAATGATGATTTTATCATTCTCAAACAAAATCATTGAACTAGCTATTGGGGGTAATATTGTTTTTTTACAAGGTCAATTAGTCATTATCAGATTGATCAGGGATAGCTCGATCCTTTAACAATTTTAAAGCACAGTAAAATGACTAAATTACTCTTAAAAACAAAATTTGTTTAACTGAAATCCTGTGATTTTTTCAATTTTTAACAATTGCCTAAGTTTGCTTGGGTTTTTTTTTTAAGCTCATGTGTTTTCAGTGTTATCTTTCAGCATTTATTTAATCAGAGAATGAGCTCCTTTATATTTATTTTTGCTTTCTATAGAGTTTTTCTCTAATTTAAAAAAAATGACTTAGATTATCTAGAATATTTTTATTTGTTATTTTTAATTGAATTAAATTAAATTTATTGATTAAAATAAAAATATGAGATACTCATTTCAGAATTATTTTAATGAGTTTTTTTGTAGAAGTGAAGCGGTGTTTACGATAAAATGAGAATGAGTTTTCAATGAATTTTTTTCTATTCTCCTTTAAGTATGACGTTGATAATTTATTTTAAAGTTAATTATAATCAATATTGTTTTGTTTCCTTTATTTACAATTGAAAAGTTAGCTTGGAGTCATATCTTTGTTATGTTTGAAAAATGTTAGAAAAAACTTGATTGAGACCGAAGTACAAAGAATCTCATCTATCTAATAATAAAACAAAAGCCTATCACGTGTACTTACAGACAAGTTGGTGGTCACAAGGACCGTACACCTTTCATTACACGATGGCAATTCATAAAAATGCAGGTGGTACTGGTTGAAAAAACGACAAAAAAAATTATAAATAAGAAAATTACAAAAACCTAATTCACCGCCTTCCAAAACACTGTTAGGATTTATTTTAGGTACGGTTTGTATTTATATTTTAAAAATATTTTTAAAAAGCTTGAATTTTATTTATTTTTTGATTTAAATTAATATTTTTTTGATGTTTTTAGATCATTTTGATGCGCTGATGTCAAAAATAATTTTTTTAAAATAAAAAAATATTATTTTGATACATTTTTGAATGAAAAACATTTAAAAAAACAACCCTAACTACATTCCCAAACAATCTCTAATTAATTGGTTTGCATGGGATTTTCAGGATGTCAAAAAAAAAAAAATTAAGATAAAGGAATCCATTTTGACATGATATCACAAATGGTTTTTTTTTTAATGTTTAAAAACTTGCCTTTTCAATTTTTTATGCCTTTAGATTTTGTCAAATTTCTTTTTCATCCATTTAATTTAAAAATTATATATTTTAGTTCGAAACATCATTTTCTTCTCTTATCTCTATCAATTATTTAGCGAAATGTCATCATGGCCACCACATAGTAGTACCAATAAATTATTGAATTTACTTGAAAGAATTGTTCCTGTCATCATCGTTGGTACCCCCAACAATGGACGGGTCGAGTCGTTTCTTTTTGCCTTTCAAAACTTCATTCCTTTGTCTTGTTCCCTTGGAGTACTGATTTCTATTGATTGATGCTGCTGTAAATAATACTTTTGATGGGGTTAGAATATCATGGTTATTCTCTTTTCATGATTGCTCTAATTAACCTCTTAAAATTATTGCCTATTTCATTAAAAAAAATAAAGTGGATAAAATAAATTAAATCTCATCGGTAGCAGGATAGTTTGTAGCTATGAAAGGGGAAGAAACAATACGGCAACATCTTCTTATTGTTCGCAATTTAAGAGACTCTGTTGATAATATGATTCAAGTGATTTTTAAAGTAATTTTTATCTTAAAAAATATTAAATTAATATTTTTAGGTGATTTTATATAGTTTTAACATGAAGATTTCAAAATTATTGAAAAAATGTTAATTATTGTTTTTTTAATACTCACAAAAAAATACATTTAACTGCATTTGTAAACAAGCAATAAAAGAAAAATATTTTAGATGTGCTTTAGTACAGCAACTAAAAATTTGTTTTCTTGGAATTCTTGGTTGAGGTTCCCCGATATCAAGATTAGTGAACCTTCAACTAATATAGGTGGGGAAAAAGACAGTTTAATAAATTCTAATTGCTTTATGAACACGCTCAAGGAGTGTGTGCTACTATCCGCTTTGCACATTTGTTCCGATCATTCATGTATTATAGATTCACCAAGTCGACTGAAAAATAAAAAACTGTAGTAATTATTGATGAATATTATAATAGAAAAAAAAATAAAAAACATACAAGATTTAATGTGATTTGACAATGTATTTATATCCACAAGAATAAAAAGCTTTTATTTTTCACTATGTTGAAATAGAATTACATAACATGTATTTATAGTTAACTATAAACTGCTCAAGAAAATCTAGCCGTCCAATAAATCCTAATCATCCAAGGAGTATTTATAATTGTTCCTAATACAACTTTACCGTACCTCGATGGCGTATGTCTTCTACTTTGTCGACTATATAAATCTACATGGGTTAAATATATATATATATATATATATATATATATATATATATAATCAAAATTACTAAAAAATATCATTCTCTTTTATTCTAAATTTTTACATGGTACAAGAGCTAGTTCTATATAATGAGTGTTTAGAGAGATTAGAGTATGTGTGTAGAAGAAAAGGAGAAATTCCAAGAAAAGTGGATAAAGTGATATCAAAGAAAAATCTTGTATCAAGATAAATATAGAAAAGGCCAAGGGAGGTTTAATACAAGTTATAAGTTCTTGTATAAGAAATAAGTAGTACAAGAAAGACCATCTATAAAAAAGATAAAAGAGAACTCTTTCTAAATAAGAATATGAAAAATGGCCAAGGAGCCATTAAAAAAAAAACTATTTATGTTAAAAAAACATTTGTTGGCGAGATTATGTTAAAACAAATTGATGTCAAAATGTTTCTCGTGATGAAAAGAGTGTTGTTGAGAAGATTTTGGTTTTCGTTGTTGTCGGAAAAAGTGAATCGAGGCTGAGAAATACTTTGTTTTTTGGTTTGATTTTTTGTTTTTAAACCGATTTGAAGGGTTTTTTGAGTTGAAGAATTAATTTATTGAGGTTATAAGAATGATATTTAGATATTTTTAGTTAATCATAGATACTTTAAATTTATGTAGCTTATATTTTATTCTAATTATAAATTTAAAAGTATTTAGTTAATTTGCAAAAATCTCTTTGAAAATTATCCTTTAAAACCTTTATTAAAAAAATATTATAATTTATAATTTTTTAAAAATTTATCTTTTTAAACCACAACTATAAATACTACCTGGACACCTAAAGAGCTCTGAAGTGTGTTTGGTATTGTGGTAGTTTTTGTGGTTATGGTTTGAAAAAAATTATTTTATAAAAAGTACTTTTAGTTGGGGTTGGTTTGGTATTTATACATGTTTGGTTAAAACCGTGGTTGAATTTGAGGTTGAACAAAAAGTAGTTTAATGTGTTTGGTTAAAAAATTGCTTTTCAAATTGAGGTTATAAAATAATTAATATATATATATATATATATATATATATATATATATATATAATGGTTTTGAATTTAAATATTGTAGATTTAACTATTGCTATTACATCATGAAATAAATAATATTTTATATAAAATATTTTTTATTGTTCAATTAAACTATCTTCAATTCCATCACGTATGAAATACATCCGACAAGGACTAAAGTTTCCTTGGTTTCTTAAACACGCAACAACATCAGGTAAAATATAATCAGGAACAAAATTGGGATTGCGATCAAATTCTGCAAATGATACGTCATCAATAAAACACAATTAAAAATAAAAAAATTAATTTAATTTTTTTTACTAGGTCGGACCCGGTTCAATGCATTTAGCTTTGGACCGGACCCGGTCTGACCGGAATCATGCACCACTATTCACGTGAACAGTGGAGTTGAACTCCATTGTGAAGGTGCTTAGTGGAGAGTGAAACTATCTACTGTAGCATCCGCAGGTTTGTGGAAAGCAGCTGAGAGCTACTTTCCACGAACCTGAATTTTTTTTTAATATATGTGGGTTTCCCATACATTGTAAATTATATTTTGGGAAACCAAACAGGTTGCGCTTGTATTTGAAGCCAAATACAGATGAAATCTCCTAAACAAACGGCTTATGGATACGTATCAACTATTTAATGAAATTCCAAATGAAAATATGGCACTACACGTCTTCTCATTTTTGTCAAATTGGGTCTTTCCATTTTTACTTTTTTTTTTTTATTTAATTAATAGAGCAAGCTTTACCTTTAGATTTGGGTCTTTTCACGTGTCTTTTCATTTTTATTGTTAAAAAATGCGTCTTATCATTTTATTATACCTCAAGATTTTGTAAATTTTCTTTTTTAGTCCATTTGTTTGATTTGAAAATTATATGTTTTAGTTTAAATTTTATTTTATTTATATATTAGTTTCTAAATTAAAAAAAAAGAGTTATTACAAAACAATAAAAAAGAGAAAGAACATTTATTAGTGAAATTATTTTAAAAAAATCAATGTCAAAATGTTTTTTTTTACTAGAGAAGTGCTATTGAGAAGTTTTTAATCTTTATATTATCAGAAAAAGTGTATCGCGGTTGGGAAAAACTTTGTTTTTCGGTTTGATTTTTTTGTTTTTAAACCAATTTGAAGGGTTTTTTGAATTGAAGAATTAATTTATTAAGGTTATAAAAATACTTTTTAGGTGTTTTTAGTTAGTTATAAATATTTTTATACAGTCTATGTTTTGCCCTAATTATAGATTTGAAAATATTTAATTAATTAATATATATCACAAGTTTTGCATCTCATCGAAAATTTCCTTTCAAAATCTTTATTAAAATTTTTATAATTTATAGATTTCTTTAAATTTAGTTTTTCGAAGTAAGTGGACCCTGTCAATTATTTATAAAGAGGAGAGAGGAAGAGTGTGTTTTTATGGGCAATGCAAACAAAAGGAAAAAAAAATTAAAAGAACACCGTGCAAGTGTACCTTGGTCGAGGTTGTGTTGTTGCTTAGTGGACTCTGTCACTGTTTATTATTTTCACATGTATATATTTTTATTTTTTATGAAAAAAATTATATATGTAGTTTATTTAATTTGTTTTTGTAGTTTAAAAATTTTAATGTAAATAAATTTTTTTTATATATAAATAATAATAAAAAAGATCAAGTGATTCTACTGCCAGGACATGCCCGTGCAACTGTTAACTTGTATTAGGATTCCTACAATTTGCGGGATTCCTACAATATTTGGTTTCCTAGTTTAGGAAGTAATTAGTCTTTCCTTATTCTGTTAGGAAAGTGTAGGGTTGTATATATATACCTGTTGTATGATGAAAATTGAGAATAAGAAAGCATTATTTTCTTCTTGGTATCAGAGCTAAAATAGAAAAGAAAACACTGAACCCTAAATATTTTTGCTTCCTACCGTATCTCTAAGTAATTGCAGCGAGCAACTTAGAGTTGTTGCTGCCGGTTTCAACGAGCAACTTTAAAGTTGTTGCTGCCCCTCCCCTGCTTTGTAAGTCTGTCTGTATTGTTCCAAAATCTATCAAAACTGAAAGTTTTAGGCTATACCAACAGTAAGAGAGATGGCTGAAGAAAAGGGGGCCGGTTCTCAAGATGCTCCAGCAGCTGCTCAAATCATGGTGCAGACAGAAAATTCAAGCTTTAATATTGGTATGGTTTTGGATGAAAAAAACTATGATATATGGGCTCCTCTCATTCAGATCCATATTGCTGGAAGGAAGAAGATGAGATATCTCCGTGGGTCGATCAAGGCACCTCATGAAGACTATCCTAAATATGATGACTGGTTCTCTGAAGATCAAAAAATCAAGAGTTGGCTTTTGTCTTCAATGAAGCCTGAGATTATAAAACGGTACATTCGATTGTCTACATCAAAGGAGATTTGGGACTCCCTTAAAGCAGCTTACTTTGATGAGAATGACGAGGCTAGGATTTATTCGTTGAATCAGAAGGCATCACGTCTTCGTCAGAATAGCCGACCTTTGGCAACCTATTTTGGGGAGCTAACTGAGATTTTCCAAGAATTGGATCACTTTAATAGAGTATCCATGGAGTGTGAAAACGACATCAAGATGTTTCAGAAATCCACTGAGAGACAACGAGTCTATATATTCTTGGTGGTCTTGATGACAGGTTTGATCAGGTACGTGGAGAAGTGCTACGGAAGGATCCCCCACTTGGCCTTCAGGCTTCTTATGCATATGTTCGTCGTGAAGCTGATAGGAAGGAAGCAATGAAGATGGAGGTTGACAAGAGTGAACCTGCTGCCATGGCAGCAAAAACCCGTGGATCATCCTCTGGGTTGAACCGAGGAGGGTCACAAAACTGGCCAGGACAAACTCGGCCTAGCCAGCCAAGCTGGGATCGTTCCCAAGGAAAATGCCCACACTGTGGCCTGCCAGGACACTCTAAGAGTCGCTGTTTTGAGCTGATTGGATATCCTGAGAATTGGGATAAAACCCGTGATCCTCGATGCAACAAGTCACTAGCCTCTATTGCAGAAACCAGGACGGATTCGGACCAGATAGCAGACAAGGCATCTGCCATGGTTGCTGCAACAGGTAGAGATGGTAAGGCACTAAGTACTTCTACTTCTGTTATGAATAATACATGGATAATTGATTCCGGAGCTACTGAACATATGACTTGCAATTCTAGATAGGTTCCATCACTAAAAACATCAGCCCAAACCGAGGTCAATGTTGCTAATGGTAATGTCGTCCCTGTTATTGGGGAAGGCACTGTTTCCCTTACTGATACCATGGAACTTGACACTGTTCTTGTGGTTCCCTTTTTTAAACTATAATTTGTTGTCTGTTGCTCAAATAACCCTTACCTTACATTGTTTGGTTATTTTTTGGCCCTATTTTTGTGTTTTTAAGGATATCCGGACGCGGAAGACGATTGGTTATGGTATTAGAAGAGGAAAACTTTATTACTTGGAACTGACCACCAGCAGTTCTAGCTTGCTGACTCAAGCTCTTTCCAGTTATGGGTCTCAAAGGAATACTAATAAAGTGTCGGATATCTGGATGTGGCATATACGTCTTGGGCATGCTTCCTTCAGCTATCTACACAAGTTATTTCCTAGTTTGTTTGTCAGGACTGATGTTTCCCAATTTAAGTGTGATGTTTGTGAAATGGCTAAGAGCCATCGAACCTCTTTTCCTCCAAGTTTCAATAAAAGTACCATTCCTTTTATGATTGTGCATTCTGATGTATGGGGACCGTCGAAAATAGCTACTCTTGGTGGTGCTCACTGGTTTGTTATTTTTATTGATGATTGTACCAGAATGACTTGGGTCGCTTTGTTGAAATCAAAAAGCGAAGTCAGTTCAGCCTTTCAGAGGTTTCATAAAATGATTACGGTGCAATACAATAGCAAGATCCAAGTTCTTAGAAGTGACAATGGTGGTGAATATGTTAATTTAGAACTTCGTTCCTTCCTGGAACTGCATGGTATTGTTCATCAGACCACGTGCCCGTATACTCCTCAACAGAATGGGGTTGCTGAACGAAAAAATAGACACCTGTTAGAAATGGTTCGTGCTTCGCTCATTGCAACACATCTACCTCTACAGTATTGGGGAGAGGCACTTACATCCGCATCATATCTTATTAATCGTCTTCCTTCTCATACTATCAACTTCCATACACCATTTCAGGCTCTCACATCTCAGATTAGCAGTCCACCGACTCCTAATCTTCCCCCACGGGTCGTGGGGTGTGTAGCTTTTGTTCACCTGCATCCTCCTCAATGGCATAATAAACTTGAGCCTCGCGCCATTCGTTGTGTTTTTTTGGGCTATGCTACTACCCAGAAAGGATATCGTTGTTATCATCCTTCGAGTAAAAGAATGTTTATTACACAGGATGTGAATTTTCATGAGAATGAAATGTTTTTTGGACCCTCTACGTCCTCACTTCAGGAGGAGTACTGAAGCAGTGAAGTTCTGACCCGAGATAATACTGAAGTTTTGACATTTGATTACTCTCATGTGGCTAGAAACGAGCTACACGAAGAGCAACCAGTGCAATCATCATGCCCGGAGTACACAACACCTAGAGAAGAGCAGCAATCCACATGTTATGGTGATCAGGCTACTAAAAACAGGGACTCTGAGGAGCAACAAACATTGCAGAAGGAAGAACAGCCCACTGGTCCCACGAGGTTGGGGCTTGATAATGAGCTGCAGCCTACTACTTACAATAGAACCGAGCAACAACTGCAGCAATTGTCACAAGATTTTCCTTCCGATGATATACATGATCCAAGTATGAACTCATCCTCTGTTAATTCTCATAACCAATCGTCTCCCACACCCGATGCAATTCCACCCCGTCACCTTCCAGAGCGTATTAATCGAGGTATTCCCAAACCTATTTACGAGGCAGATCTTAAGTGTAAACACAAGTATTCCATGAGTGAGCCAAATTCTGATTCAAGAGTGAGATACCCATTAAACAATTATGTGTCTACCGGTCACCTGTCAGAATCAAATAAGTCATTTGTATATCAATTATCTACTGTATCTATTCCTAACAGTGTGCAGGAGGCCTTAGCAGATTCCCGTTGGAAAGATGCAATGAATGAAGAATTGAGATCGTTGAAGAAGAATGCTACCTGGGAAATAACTGACTTACCAGCTGGAAAGAAATCTGTGGGATGCAAATGGGTCTATACAGTGAAATACAAAGCAGATGGAACAATAGATCGCTTTAAGGCAAGATTGGTGGCAAAGGGATATACACAGAAATATGGCATCGACTACACTGATACATTTGCACCAGTGGCAAAAATCAACACAGTTCGTGTTCTACTGTCCTTAGCAGCAAATCTAGATTGGCCTTTGCAACAGTTTGATGCAAAAAATGCATTCCTCCATGGAGATTTAACTGAGGAGATTTACATGGACCTTCCACCCGGATGGAGTGATCCAGACATACGGAAACCCAAGGTATGTAGACTTAAGAAATCATTGTATGGGTTGAAGCAGTCTCCATGAGCCTGGTTTGGTAGGTTTACCCAATCAATGAGAGCATTCGGGTATAGACAAAGTAATTGGGATCACACGTTATTCCTGAAACACCGGGATGGAAAGGTTACAGCTCTCATTGTATATGTGGATGATATGGTAGTTACTGGTAATGATCCTGCTGAGCAAGCAGCCTTGAAAAATTATTTGTCCACTGAATTTGAAATGAAAGATCTTGGTTCTTTAAAATATTTTCTTGGGGTTGAAGTGTCAAGGTGCAAGTCTGGGATATTTCTATCGCAAAGAAAGTATGTTCTTGACCTATTAAAAGAAACCGGTATGACAGCGTGCAAGCCGGTATCCACTCTGTTGGCTGAAGGAATGAAGTTGGGTAGGGTATTGATCGGACCCAAGGATCGATTGATAAAGGGAGGTATCAACGGTTAGTAGGAAGATTGATGTACTTGGGTCACACTAGACCAGATCTAGCTCATGCCTTGAGCGTAATTAGTCAATATATGCACAATCCGGGAGAACAATACATGAGTGCAGTCATGAGAATATTGAGTTACTTGAAAGGAAGCCCTGGTAAAGGAGTTTTATTTCGAAAAAATGGGCATTTCAAAATTGAGTGCTATACGGATGCTGACTGGGCCGGATCCACGGATGATAGGTGTTCGACATCCGGGTATTTTACCTTTGTTGGAGGAAATCTAGTAACGTGGAGAAGTAAGAAGCAGAATGTTGTGTCAAGATCAAGCGCAGAAGCTGAATTTAGAGGCATGACACTCGGTATCTGTGAACTCTTGTGGCTTAAGTTTCTATTACAAGATGTGGGGGTCAACCATAGCCAACCGATGAAGTTATTTTGTGACAATAAAGCTGCTCGTGATATTGCTTATAATCCAGTGCAACATGATAGGACCAAACATGTAGAGGTTGATCGGTTCTTTATTAAAGAAAAGCTATATAACAAAGTAATTGAGGTTCCTCCCATAGGAACGGACGACCAAGTAGCAGATATTCTCACTAAGGCGGTTTCTAGTAACAAGTTCTCCAGGTTTCTCGACAAGTTGGGCATGTGCGACATCTATGCACCAACTTGAGGGGGAATGTTAACTTGTATTAGGATTCCTACCATTTGCGGGATTCCTACAATATTTGGTTTCCTAGTTTAGGAAGTAATTAGTCTTTCCATATTCTGTTAGGAAAGTGTAGGGTTGTATATATATACCTGTTGTATGACGAAAATTGAGAATAAGAAAGCATTATTTTCTTCTGCAACTAGGTCCTCATATAAGGGTAGAGTTATCAAAATATATCCCGCAGTGAACGGGTCGAGTCGTTTGTTTTTGTCTTTCAAAACTTTATTTCTTTGTCTTGTTTTCTTGTAGAGCTGCTTTTCATTGACTGATGTAAAACTTGGAATCTGCAACTTATGGCTGTTGTTGTTGATGTTGCTTGAGTAGTTTAACAACACTTGCAGTATTAGGGAAGGCATTGCCATGCTCAGATCATCTTGGACCTTTGTCATTTAACTGTGAGGTTAATTCGTCCTTGCTAACGGCGACCCTATCTTGCGGGGGGACTATCAGAGATAATCCCACAAATCAGATCCCACAAGAACAGCCTAGATTCAAGATCGATGTAATTGCCGATTAATCACAAGAATCTAGCCTCACGACAGTTACATCTTTCACAGCCACAATGCTAGCTAACTTTCCTAGAGCAGATTTTGTATTCCATTTATATATATAGCACTCAATTCACTTGTATATCAGTTGCAACTTTGTAAACCACCACGTAGAGGCGGTTTCATCCTCAGAACCTCGGAGACTACATTCCATGAGCATCTCACCTTCTCATGATGAAAAAGGAAGTTAATCATGTTTAACATCACAAAAGGTTACTAAATTCAAACAACTGTCAAGTTCTTGTCCGTAAATGTCTGTAGACAAATGTGTGGGTACAGTAGGGCCATATTCAAAATCTCTCAAGATTCCTCTGCAACATGAAGAAAAGAGAATTTATCATGAATGACCTATATAACAAGACCAAAAGAAAAACGGGAAAATTTAAAGAGAAAAGTTAATCTCTTTATAGATCCAAAATCTTGTCATTCGCCTAAGCTTTCTTTCCATCTCTGTCTCTTATCATTTTACCATCCATCATTTTCAACTCACTTGCATTCTAGATTCGATCTCATTTCCACCATTGAACACCTTTGCTCTATACCAAAAGATCATCTTGGACCATTGTCATTTAAAAGTGAGGTATGTCCTTTGTGCTTTGATTTCCTACTTGTGTTATTTTCTACGACCAAGAAAGAAAGAAAGGAAGGAAAAGAAAAGGAGAAAAAAATTGTGTTTTCATTCTTTATCGATGTTTATAGAATTTGTAGTTCCATTATCAGTGGGTTTTTTTTTTCATGCTAGAAGGGAACGAAGACAATTAGAGGAGAAAGAGAGAGAAAATGGTTCTGGAAAACATTATTTCCATCATTGACGTTGTTTCCCACCACACTGTTGTTCCAATTGCACGTGAGATCAATTATTGTTTCAAATACAATAACAACTCTGAAAATCTGAAGAGGGAAGTCAAGAAGTTGAAAAGTGCCCAGCTGAGGGTGCGCCATTCAGTTGACGATGCCAGAAACAATGGGGAAGCAATTCTTGAGGATGTTATAGAGTGGCTATCTCTTGCGGAAAAAGCTACAGAAAAAGTGGAGAGGAAGATTTCTGAAGATGAAGATAGAGCGAGAAAGAAGTGCTTCATCGGATTGTGTCCGGATCTCAAGGCACGATACCAGTGTAGCAAGAAAGCAAAGGCGGAAACACGCTTTGTTGCCAACCTCCTAGATGAAAGAGATGGTTTCAGCACAGTTTCCCATCGAGCTGCTCCAAAAGGGATGGAAGCTATATCTTTCAGAAGTTATGACGTCATGCCATCAAGAACACCCGTTTTGAAGGAAATTATGAATGCCTTAACAACTGCTGATGTGAACATGGTTGGGGTGTATGGAATGCGTGGTATGGGGAAGACAGTGCTGGTAAAAGAGGCTGCTAGACAAGCTGTTCAGGAGAAATTATTTAACCAGGTAGTGTTTGCCACTATAACCCAAACCCCAGACATCAAGAAAATTCAAGGGCAGATTGCAGACCAGCTTTGTCTAAAATTTGATGAGGAAAGTGAATGTGGTAGAGCTGGTCGATTGCGCCAGAGGTTGAAACAAGAGCAGAAAATTCTTATTATTCTAGACGATTTGTGGAAGAGTCTTGATTTAGAAGCAGTTGGGATTCCACTCAAGGATGAACACGAAGGATGCAAGATGCTGCTAACATCGAGGGTATTTGATGTTTTATCTAGTGGAATGGATATTCAAAAGAACTTTCCCATCAATGCTTTATCTGAAGAAGAAACGTGGGAGTTCTTCAAAAAGATGGCAGGTGATAATTTTTTTTTTTTTCATCTATCAATACCATATATCACTACCTAGTAGACATGCAAACATAAAAATATTGTAGTAAATTCAATTTAGAATGTAAGGATGATAGCCACTAACTGAAACCACCAACTGTAGCTATCAACCGTAATCACCAATTGTAGCTGTTAACCGCCTTCACACTATCACCAATAATTTATGTTCACACTTAAAATCTAATTTTTCATACTTTCAATTTGTGTATAAATAGACATTCAAGTTTATGTTATTATGTGTGGAAAATTTAAGAGAGAAACACTAAAGAGAAATAGAAGGTGTGTTTGAGAGCTTAATAGTATATATATATATATATATATATATATATATATATATATATATATATATATATATATATATATATATAAGCTTCTTGTTTATGAAATAAAACAGTGTGTTTTATCTCCCTTGAGTGTTTTAAAGCCACCACTAGTGGTCTCTCCCACCAACAATTAATATTAGAGTCTTGTTCGTAAAAAACAGATGAGTTTTTTAGATACATCCAAATTTTCAAAATTGTCAAAACTACATTTTGATCATTCTAAAGTGTAAGGTTTTTCAATATGAACTCAGCGATGTAAAAATCAGTCTGATTGGAGCTTGCGATGACCTACTTGCGTCGCCTACATATTTGCCCCTATCAACCATGCGCAACCCATGCGCCCAGAGGAAGAATACAACTAAGTAACACACGCGCCATATTTGAGCCGAGCCGAGTCGCCTAAAGCCGAGCCATAAACCAAGCCTCCAAGTTGTTTAGCTGAACTATGATCTGCACCGAGCCATCAAAGCTGCACTGAAGAATATTTTCAGTTCAACCCTAACAAATCGATCGACATCCATATTTAATTTTTTGACTGGTTCAACCCATTTCTGATCCATTGTCAACCAAGTCATATCGATTCCCTACTATTTAGACCATTCTGGATTCATCTGCTATGCTGTTTTTTTTTTTTTTCAAAATTCAACTCCTAAAAAGTGATATGGTCATTCAAAGAATAAAATGACTACATAAAATGCATAAACACTCATCTCGAAGCTGACCAAAGACAATTATTATAATTGGTGTATCAGATTGAAGGTATTTTTTTGGCTCATAAGAGAGTATAGAGACTGTGGAATATGGTTATGATGAACCAGATTCTGAAGAAGCAGAAGATTATCTATAAGAGGCACAAAAGCAAGTCCTCAAAGCCAATAGAAAGAAAGATAACAAAGCCAAAACCATCATTTATCAAGGTTTCGATGAAGGTACATTTTAGATCATCGCTTTCATAGAAACATCAAAATAAATATGGAAGGCTCTCCAAGCAAAATAAAAAGGTGCTGACATAATCAAGAAGATTCGTCTATAATCTTTGCGAGGTGGATTTGAATCATTACAAATGAAGTCCTCAGAATCTATTTCTAATTATCACACAAGAATTATGGTGATGGTCAATTAGATGAGAAGAAATGGATAAACCCTCATAGATGCTCAGATTACTAACTTTTGAGATCCCTAGATCCAAGATTTGATTATGTTGTTGTCGTTATTGAAGAGTTCAAAGAAGTGGAAACATTGACGGTGGATGAGCTTATAGGTTCCTTACAAGCTCATGAATAGAAGATTGTGAAAAGAAATGGAGATAAGGCAATAGAGCATGTCTTGCAATCAAAATTGTCCCTCAAATAAGACAAATATGATTAAGGAGGGACTTTAACAAGTGGATATACCACTCGAAGAAGAGGTCAACAAAGACAATGAGGATTTCAACTATTTCAAGGAAGAGGATCTTCGAATACAGAATTTAGAGGAAGAGGTGGTAGAAACACCAGTATAGGAGGTCAGGGACAATAAGTATTTACTCCAGAGGAAAAGGAGGGGATCACAATAACCGTGACAAGAGAAATATCCAGTGTTATAATTGCAATCAATTTGGGCACTATAGCACTGAATGTCGAAGGAAAGCTTCATTGGAGCTAGTTTTGCCAAAGAGGTCAATTGGAAGGCAAATAAGCCACTGGAGTTAGTGCACACCGACTTGTGTGGTCCCATAAAGCCAATGCTAACTAGACATATTAGGTACTTCTTTACTTTCATTGATGATTATAGCAGAAATACATGGGTATGTTTTTTGAAGAGGAAATCAGAAATGTTAAATTATTTTAAAGATTTTAAAGTAATTATTGAGAAGCAAAGTGGGTATAACATCAGAATCGTGAGATTTGATCAAGGTGAAGAATATACATCAAATGACTTTGAAACCTTTTGTACATAACAAGGCATCAGACATTAAACAACACCAACCTATACACCACAGCTGAATGGTGTAATCGAGAGAAAGAATCGAACTATTCTTGATATGGCAAGAAGTCTTCTTAAAGCAAAGAAGTTGCCCAAACAATATTGGGTCGAAGCTGTATCATATGCAGTGTATCTACTGAATCGTTGCCTAACTAGAAGTTTGCAAGTTGTCACTCTAGAAAAAGCATGGAGTGGTCACAAACCAAGTGTTACTCATCTTCGAGTCTTCGGTTGTGTGGCCTATGCAAAGATCCCAAATGTAAGAAGGACCAAACTAATGATAAAAGCGAGAAATGCATCTTTGTTAGATATGGTGATAGAAGGATGGGATACAAGCTTTATAATCCTATCACAAAGAAGGTGATTATGAGTAGAGATGTTATCTTTGAAAAAGATAAAACTTAGCAATGGAATGATGATCAAGAAGAAGTCAAATGGATCAGTACAGATCTGATCCTTGAAGATGAAGTGGAAATACCAACAGTACTTATAGAATGTCTAATATTACCAGTGGACGAGCCACAAACTCCAATACACAGATTCCATGTATTCAACAAGAGAAACACGCCAACACTAGGATCATCATCAACATCATCGTTAGCATCCTCATCAGAAGAACCAAGAAGGTTGAGAAATCTAGAAGATTCATATGATGTCACTTAAGTCATGAAAGATACAACTCTATTTTGTTTCTTCATAGATAGTGCCCCACTTAGTTTCAATGAAGCTGTCGCAGAAGAGAAATGGATAGAAGCAATGGATGAAAAAATACATTCCATTAAGAAGAATGATACCTGAAAGCTGACTAATTTACCAGAAAACAAGAAAGTAATAGATGTCAAATGGGTCTATAAGACAAAGAAGAATGCAAAAGGTGAAGTACAAAGATATAAAGCAAGATTAGTGGCAAAAAACTATAAACAAAGAGAAGACATTGAATATGTATAAGTATTTGCTCATATAGCTCGGCTAGAGATAATCAGACTAATGATCTCACTAGCTACACAACGTAGATGGAAGATCTATCAACTTGATGTGAAGTCAGCATTTCTGAACAGTTTTCTAGAAGAAGAGATCTATGTTGAACAACCACTTAGATACATTGAAGCCGATAATGAAGGAAAAGTATACAAGTTGAATAAAACCCTATATGGTTTGAAGCAAGCTCCACGTGCTTGGAATACTAGAATTGACAAGTATTTTCAAGAAAATAAATTTGAAAAATGTCTATATAAACATGCAATGTATGTGTAGAAAGAAGCTGATGGAAGCACACTATTTGCATGCCTATATATTGATGACTTGATATTCACTGGCAACAATCCTATCATGCTTTAAGACTTCAAGAAAAGCATGGTACAAGAGTTTAAGATGACCGAAATTTATCTAATGACAAATTTTCTTGGCTTAGAAGTGACGCAAAAAGAAGAAGGGATTTTTGTATCTCAAAACGGTTATGCCAAAGATATTCTTGAAAAGTTCAAGATGAAAAGTTGCAATTCAGTATCAACTCCAGTTGAAAATAGAGTGGAATTGAGGAAGAATAAAGTAGGAAATGTTAATCCAACCTATTTTAAAAAGCTTAGTAGGAAGCTTAAGGTATTTGACATGTACTAGACTAGATATATTACACGGAGTAGAACTTATCAATAGATATATGGAGACACCAGATCAGTCTCACTTGAATGCAGTCAAGAGAATTCTCTGTTACATCAAAGGAAAGATAAATGAAGGTATGTTCTATATTTTAAGTAAAAACTTCAATCTTGTTGGCTACTCGGATAATGATTGGGGTAGAGACCTAGATGAAAGGAAAAGCACAACATGATTTGTTTTTTTACGGGAGATACATCTTTCACATGGTCATCTAAGAAGCAATTGATTAGTAACGTTATCAAGTTGTGAAGCTGAGTATGTTGTTGTCAACTCAGTTATATGCCATTTAATATGGTTAAGGAATATACTGAAGCATTTGGGATTTCCTCAAGAAAATCCTACAAAGATTTATGTTGATAATTGATCAAAGATTGCATTAGCAAAGAACTCATTATGTTAGAAAATAATATAAATCATATCTTGGGACCTAACCTAACAGCTTAAGCTATTGGATTGAGATGGTTCTTTAACATGGTATCAGAGTGTCTTGGGACCTAACCTAATAGGTTACAAGTATATGTAAGCTTCTTGTTTATGAAATAAAATAATGTGTTTTATCTTCCCTGAATGTTTCTAAACCACCATAAGTGGTTTCTCCCAAAAAAAAAAAAAATCTAAAATGTCAATCATTTGTATTCTAGTGAGTATAAGCAACTGCTTCCATGCTTCCATGAAAAAGAAAAAAGCTTACACTAACCTATATTACAACTTAGCAGGTGATCGCATTGAACATCCAGATTTGCAATCCTTGGCAATGGAGGTGGCCAAAAAGTGTGCAGGTTTACCACTGGCCATTGTAACTGTTGCAAGAGCTCTGAAGAACAAGAACTTGTCCCAGTGGAAGAATGCATTAAGGGAACTAAAGAGACCATCTCCAAGAAACTTCGCAGGAGTGCAGGAAGATGTGTATGCGGCTATAGAACTAAGTTATAATCATCTTGAAAGTAAGGAGTTAAAATCAACTTTTCTTCTTTGTAGTCGAATGGGTTATAATGCATCCACTCGCGACTTGTTGAAATATGGTATGGGTTTGGGCTTGTTTTCTGGCTTTGTTACAGTTGAAGAAGCACAAGACAGAGTGCAATCGTTGGTTCATAAACTCAAGGCCTCTGGATTGTTGCTAGACAATCATTGCGATTGGCAATTTTCTATGCATGATCCTGTGCGTGATGTTGCTCTATCAATTGCTTTGAGAGACTGCCACGTATTTGTAGGGGGTGATCAGTTTGAACCAGAATGGTCTGCTAAGAATATGTTAAAGAAGTATAAAGAAATTTGGTTAAGTTCTAATATCGAGCTTCTTAGAGAGATGGAGTACCCACAACTTAAATTTTTACATATAAGGAGTGAGGATCCTTCTCTAGAAATAAGCAGCAACATATGTAGAGGAATGCACAAACTGAAAGTCTTAGTATTGACTAACATTTCTTTTGTGTCTTTGCCTTCATCTCTTCATTTCCTAAAAAACCTTCGAACTTTGTGTCTTCATCAATCTTCATTGGGAGAGATAGCTGACATTGGGGAGCTGAAGAAATTGGAAATTCTCAGCTTTGCCAAATCTAATATTAAGCATTTGCCAAGACAAATAGGGCGGTTGACTGAGCTGAGAATGTTGGATTTGAGTGATTGTTTTGAACTTGAAGTAATTCCACCAAATATCCTCTCAAACTTGTCCATGCTAGAAGAATTGTGTATGGGAAACAGCTTCCATCATTGGGCTACTGAAGGGGAGGACAATGCCAGTCTTGTTGAGTTGGATCATTTGCCTCACTTGACAAATTTGGACATTCATGTTCTAGATTCTCATGTTATGTCAAAAGGCATGCTCTCTAAAAGATTAGAAAGATTCAGAATATTTATTGGAGATGTTTGGGATTGGGATGGTGTTTATCAGAGCTTGAGAACATTGAAGCTCAAGCTCAACACAAGCGCCAATCATTTGGAGCATGGTGTGCTAATGTTGTTGAAGAGAACTCAAGATTTGTATTTACTTGAACTAAAGGGTGTTAATAATGTCGTCTCTGAAATGGACACGGAAGGATTTCTACAACTGCGGCACCTCCATCTCCACAATAGTTCTGATATTCAATATATTATTAACACTAGCAGCGAGGTTCCTTCTCATGTCTTCCCTGTGTTGGAGTCTTTGTTTCTCTACAATTTGGTATCCTTGGAGAAACTTTGCCATGGCATTCTCACAGCAGAGTCTTTCAGGAAACTAACAATCATAGAAGTGGGGAACTGTGTTAAATTGAAGCATCTCTTCCCATTCTCCATTGCACGAGGACTTTCGCAACTTCAAACCATCAATATTTCATCTTGCCTAACCATGGAAGAGATTGTTGCTGAGGAAGGTGATGAATTTGAGGACTCTCATACAGCAATTGATGTGATGGAGTTCAATCAATTGAGCTCACTATCGCTTCGGTGTTTGCCGCATCTCAAAAACTTTTTCTCCAGAGAGAAGACATCTCGTCTCTGTCAAGCACAACCGAATACAGTGGCAACTAGCGTGGGATTGCAATCTAAGGAAATTTCAGAGGATGAGCTGAGAAATCCTCTCCAGCTTTTCTGTGAAAAGGTACCTGCATAGTTTTCATTCAACTGCTTATGTCTTCATTTTGTGACAAAAACAACTCATTTGGAGTCTAGAAGTAAATGTACCTTCTTTATAAATTGAATTTTTGATAAGAAAATAAAAAAGCAAGAAACCAAAAAAGCAAGAAACCATCATACCATTTCATACCTTCTTGCTATAAACGGAAACTATTTCATTTCCTTGACTTTGAGAATTAATATCCTTAATAAAACAAAAAATATTATATGCAGATTCTTGTCCCGAAACTGAAGAAGCTGGAATTGGTCTCTATCAACGTTGAAAAGATATGGCATGGCCAGCTTCACCGGGAAAATGCATTTCCTGTTCAAAATTTAATGACATTAGTTGTGGATGATTGCCACAGCCTGAAATATCTGTTTTCTCCTTCCATGGTTAAAAATCTTGTGCTACTCAAGCATCTTACTGTACGTTATTGCAAGTCCATGGAAGAGATAATATCTGTGGAAGGATTGGAAGAAGGAGAAATGATGAGCGAGATGTGCTTTGATAAACTGGAAGATGTTGAGCTCTCTGATCTTCCAAGACTCACACGGTTCTGTGCTGGCACACTGATCGAGTGTAAAGTTTTGAAACAACTGCGCATTTGTTCTTGCCCTGAATTTAAGACATTCATCTCCTGCCCCGATAGCGCGAACATGACAGTTGACGTTGAACCTGGAGAAGTGCATTATTCAAGGGAGAGTGACCACAATGCCGTGCAGCCTCTCTTTGATGAAAAGGTGACCTCTTCTTCTATTCTCCTCTCTTTCCCCCTTCCTTCTTTCACTTCATATATCCTCTCTTTGATCAAGGTCGTAATCCCTCTCTTCAGTACTATTGAAAAGAATATGAAAGAACATAAAGCTTTATGAATTTTAAGGAAACATTTCAAGATAGCGTTACAAATCTAAGATAAGTCAGCCAAAATTTCTGTTATTGTTATATTAATTTACCTGTGATTGGTCTTCATAAAGGTTAATTAAAATGTCAAATTTTTTAAGTCTAAAGGGACTGATAGACCACCCGAGGTTGTAAAGTGCAAGCCTTTCTCTTCTTTAATCAGAAGGAAATTTTTTTTCAGGGTAATACTTTTAACTGACTATTTTTTATCTGTTCTTTTACATTCTAAATTGATGCCCAATTTTCTTTAAAAAAAGGTTCTTAGTTTTATGTTCTTTTACATTCTTATCCATTTGATTTCCATTATATTAATACATAATTTCGATTTTCTTAAATCAAATTCATATATTTGGTTCGTCTTCACCTTGTGTACCTTCTTCTTCGTATGTTCTATATATTATTACAGGCATGTTTATTGTGCTTAACAAAGACGGATGGGCCTCGCAGGTTGCATTCCCTAGCCTAGCTGAAATCAAAATTTCCAACATAGAGAACTTAGAAAAGATGTGGCACAACCAGCTTGCTGAAGATTCCTTTTGTCAACTACGATCAGTAACAATTTCTAGCTGTAAAAGGCTAGTGAGGGTTTTCCCATCAATTTTGCTAGAAACATTCCGGATGGTAGAGATGTTGGATATCAGTCATTGTCCTTTGTTAGAAGAGATCTTTGACCTTGAAGAAACTAGTGCATCTGGTTCCCTTCAGTTAAGAGACTTGTCCTTGATTGGACTAGGCAAACTGAAGCATATATGGAATAAAGATCCTCAAGGAACACTCAGCTTCCAAAATCTACATGCATTAAAGGTTTCTGATTGTAATGTATTGAAGAATCTGTTTCCATTCTCTATAGCTAGAGAACTTGTGCAACTAGAAAAACTCGAGATAGAGCATTGTGGGAAACTGGAGGAAATTATTGTGAAGGTGGACCATGGTGAAGCAGCCCATTGTTTTGTGTTTCCGCAGCTAACCTCTTTGAAACTTCAAGAATTACCAGAATTCAGGAACTTATATCCAGGGAAACATACTTGGAAATCTCCCATGTTAAAAAGGTTGGCGGTGTCTAACTGCTGCAATGTAGCATTATTCGGCTCCAAATTTCTTAAATCTCAAGAAACTCAAGGGGAAGTCCAACTTGGTATCCCGGCTCAACAACCTCTCTTCTTCGTCGAAAAGGTATGAATCTAAATTATGCCTTCTGTTTTCCTTTCACTTCTTCTCTGAGGTATTCAAAAACCTGTGGATACTTTCATGCCTCAACATATTTCAATTGCATTACCATCATTATTCATTGGAAATGATAGTTTAAGGGTCAGTTTCTCTGCACAAATGAACGTTTCTCTGCACAAAGCTTTTCCTTTTCTTTTCCAAACTTTCACTGTGCAAAGCAATATGTTCCTAGTTATTGGCTGCATAATATCAAACATCTGCTACTCATTGAAAGGCTGTTCCAATGGCCATGAATATCGTCGGAACAGTCTACACTCTGCATCAAATGCACTTGGAATGAAATGAAGTAAAACCTTTACAGAAATATGATATAGCATAACTCTAACTTCTGTTTCCTTTTTTACTTTATTTGTTTTTCCTTGTTGCTGGTTAGTAACTCAACTTACAACAAGTTTCAACAAGAAATATAGAGAAATTTTGGTTGAGATGGAATAACTAATATCATGTCAGATGGTTCTTTTCACCCTTAAAAGAGGTAAAATGAATCAGGTCCCTCATGGGATCAGACCCTTCAGTGCATTTTTTGCTGATTAGATACTAAATTGGTATGTGAGAGCTTAATTTTCCATTTTTTCTCCTTCAAATTGTGTAAATTAATGCAGGTGAAATTACTTTTATTTGGGAGGAATATCAACTCCCACTTTCCTTTTGTTTGAGCGTGTTGCAGGTGATCTGCAACCTGGAGGAATTGTCATTAGGCGGCAAGAACACAACAGCTTCGATCATCTGGCATCGCCAACTTCCAATAGAGTTATATTCCTCATTGAAAGTTCTAAAGTTACACCATTTTGGTGTTAAATCAGATCCTATCTCATTTGATTTCGTTTCAAGATTACGGAATCTTGAAACACTATCCGTGACACATAGTTCTTTCAAAAAGCTATTCCTGTACAAAGGGCATAGTTCATTCAAAAAGCTACCATCGATCGGAGAAGTTGGTGGTGAAGAGGGACGTGCACTTGCACGATTAAAAAATTTAACAATACATGCAGTTCATGATATAAAACATATATGCAAGCAATACCACCTGCTAGCTCCCATTCTTCACAATCTTAAAACTCTCAAAGTAGAGGATTGTCACAGTTTTGTCAGTTTAGCACCATCTTATGTGTGCTTTCAAAATTTAACAACTCTGGATATACAGTCTTGCCTTGGATTATTGAACTTGTTTACATCATCAACGGCTAAAAGTCTTGTGCAACTTGTTAAGTTGACCATAGCTCATTGCAAAAAAATGACAGTAGTGGTGGCAAGACAGGGAGGAGATGAAGCTGATGATGAGATCATTTTCAGCAAACTAGAATATTTGGAACTTCTAGATTTACAGAATCTCACAAGCTTCTGCTTTGAAAATTATGCCTTCAGATTTCCATCATTGAAAGAAATGGTTGTCGAAGAATGTCCTAATATGAAAAGTTTCTCTCCAGGAGTGTTAAGCACGCCAAAGCTGCAGGGAGTACACTGGAAAAAGTATTCTAAGAACACAGTGCATTGGCATGGTAATCTTGATATTACCATACAACACTTATACACAGAAATGGTATGTATCTATAACTCCTGTATTGTGAGCATGGCTTGATTCTTACCCCTCTTTCATACTAATTCAAATATTCATTTTTCCTTTTCTTCTAGGAATGAGTAGGTGCTTCAGCAATTTAGCTTCTTTTTGTTTTTTTATTTAACTAATGCAATAATTTGGATTGGGGCAGGTTGGATTTGATGGAGTAAAGAGGCTGAAGGTCTCTGACTTTCCTCAATTGAAAAAGAGATGGCATTGCCAGCTTCCTTTCAACTTCTTCAGCAATTTAACAAGCCTCACGGTAGATGAATACTGTTACTCGCTCGATGCTTTACCGTCCACTCTGCTACAGTTTATGAACGATTTGCTAGAACTGCAAGTGAGAAACTGTGATTTACTAGAAGGGGTATTTGATTTGAAAGGGCTTGGTCCAGAGGAAGGGAGGGTTTGGTTACCCTGTTTATATGAATTGAACTTGATTGGATTATCAAGTTTGAGACATATATGTAACACAGATCCTCAAGGAATTCTGGAATTCAGAAACCTTAATTTTCTAGAAGTTCATGACTGTAGCAGCTTGATAAATATATTTACACCATCGATGGCATTGAGCCTTGTGCATCTCCAGAAGATTGTAATAAGAAACTGTGACAAGATGGAAGAAATCATCACCAAGGAGAGAGCTGGGGAAGAAGAAGCAATGAATAAAATCATCTTTCCTGTACTAAAAGTGATCATTCTCGAGTCTTTACCTGAGTTAAGCAATATCTACTCTGGAAGTGGTGTTCTGAATCTTACATCGTTAGAAGAGATTTGCATAGATGATTGTCCAAATATGAAGATCTTCATCTCCTCCCTTGTAGAGGAACCGGAGCCTAATTCAGTTGGTAAAGGAAAAGAGCAGAGGCAAGGTCAGGGAGGCAATTATAATTTCACTGCACTTCTCAACTATAAGGTCAGTTTGTCTACTCAAGCCTCTTTCACCAATTCCCCATGTTATAGATGTTAATACATACTATAGTGACTCTGTTTTTCTGGTTATATATTAAATCATTCTGAAAGCAAAACATTGGTAGAATAATGTAAATAATGGATGTAACCATCAAAGGATAGATATATATGTAAGATGTTGAACCTCATAATCCTGGAACAGTAACCAACTAAGAATAATTTCATTATTCACTCTTCTAACCATGGTGCTGAATCAATTATCCATCTGTTTTTGCGATATGAAACATACACATGTTCATGAGTTCTTCATTTGTTTTTGCGATATACACATGTTGACTTGAATTAAATGATGGTAATGTTTGGTGGTGGGAGCCTGCCAGTTTATGCAATAACATCCTGTACATTAAAGGGACACTAAATCCTACTTTCTTATGTCTTGGATTGGTTTTCAGGTTGCATTTCCAGAATTGAAAAAATTGAGAGTGGATTGGAATACTATCATGGAGGTGACACAGCGTGGCCAATTTCGGACCGAGTTCTTCTGCCGACTAAAGGTTCTTGAACTCGTCCACTTTCCTATTGATTGTGTTGATTTTCCATCCTGGTTCCTTCAGAGATTCAACATTTTAGAGAGCCTTGTTGTGTGTGATGCTTCTTTCGAAGAAATAGTCCGGCTTGAAGAGATGAGTAGCAGGCCGAACCAGGTCTTTGCTCAGCTAAGAGTATTGGAGCTGTCTAAGCTGCCGGAACTCATGCATCTGTCGAAAGAACGCTCGCAGGCATGTCAAATTTTCCAAAATCTAGAAATTCTTCGAGTATCTGAATGTGGCACACTGAAAACTTTAATTCCAATGTCGGTATCTTTCCGATGCCTGATGACTTTGGAAGTCTCAAAATGTAATGGGCTAGCAAGTTTGATGTCTTCCTCAACAGCTAAAAATCTTGTGCAACTCACTAGCATGACTGTAGTCGAATGTGAAACGATTGAAGTAGTAGTTGCAAACGAAGAAAATGAAGCAGAAAATGAGATCGTTTTTCATAAATTGGAAAATTTGGCATTTCACTGCTTACCAAGCCTCACAAGCTTCTACATGCAAAACTGTGCATTGATGTTTCCTTCATTGGAGAGAGTATTCATAGATCAGTGCCCGAAGATGGAATTGTTTTCACGGGGAGTCATAAACACCCCAAAGCTAGAGAGAGTACAATTAACAGAAGGAGACAGCACAGGATTCTGGAAGGATGACCTTAATTTGACTATACATAACTTGTTCGTGAAGAAGGTATGAATTCTTTTGCCAAATTTAGTTGCCTAGTCCAGATTTTGTTTTCCTTTTCTCCTGGATCTAGAAAACATGAGCAACTAATGTCTAGCTACTCTGCCAACATAAAACTAACGAATAATCTTGTTAAATTTCTACTGCTTTCACCAGACTGTGACTCTTAAGTAATGTAACGATACAGCTTCACATAGGGAGTCAACAAAAAGCTCCTCTATCCATTCAAATCCTCTTTGTGTAGTGACCTCTAATTCTTTAGTTGACTCATTTCCAACTCAATTTCATTTGCTGGGTTATGGCATGGCACAGTCCAAATTGCCAAGCTCATCTAGGCAGCCCAGCTTAGCCCGTGAGACAACTGCAGCACATAAAAATCAAATGTATGCTGTCTCTGAAGGACCAGCTTCTGAGAATTTGCACGTGAATGAGAATCCAGATGCTGGAAAAGATTCCCATCCTGTCATCGAAACAAGCACTAATCTTGTTATCAAAGAACAGGCCATGAGAAATGGATTGATGAAACCAGGCCCTCAAGTGACCTCAATATACCAAGATTCCCAGGCAACTTTGAATGATAAGGTAGCTGTCTCTTCTTTTTAGTTGCACTGTTCCTGACATGATTTTGAAAAGCTTGCCACATCCTGAACGCAGGAGGATCGTGAACAAGGTCAGAGTCCCCTAGCTCCCATTGACATTGAAGCTCCCATCTCTCAGCAAGTTCAAAATGATTCTCAAGCAACTGACGAGGTAATTCTCTATTTCAAATTAAACCATTCAAGCACCGTCTTTTGTTCTTAGATGATACTTAAAGAAAAACTGAAATTACTACAGAAGGAATTTCGACAAGACCAATTTATGACTGCTTCTTCAAGTCAGCAAAAAAACATTGTTCTTGTATCTCCTCCCAGTGCTGGAGAACAATCTCTTGCATCAACTTCTGCATCTTCAACCAATGAAACCTCCACTCAGAAGCTCGCATCTCACACTTCCTCGAGAGAAACTTCAGAAACAATTACAGGAATCGAGTCTCTATTTGCTACCATGGAACAATTGGTCAGACCATGTCCTGTGTCTTCTTCGCAGCCTGAATCAAGTGCAAATACACATGCTGAATCTTATGAGTCTGATGTTGGGAGCCCCGAGAGTCATGTCTACTCTATGGGTTTGATAAAGAAAATCTTATTGAAACCCCTGACGGAAGTAGCAAGATCACCTGATGGCCTCCTGTTGCTAGCTACAATGAAGAATCTAAAGAAAAGCGATCTCCTAAATTCTCAGCAGTTACAAATCATTCAAGCTTACATTGACAATTTTGATAGTCTAGTGTCCAACTACCCATTGTACGAGCACCAAATTGATAGGACAAGTGCACTGAAATATTCCATTGAAGATAAGAAAAAAGGAATTTCTGACCTCAAGAACCATTACGGAGATCTTATCCACAATGCAAGCAGTCTTGCTGCAGAGAGGGAAGCATTGAAAAAGAGACTTGATGAGATTGCGGACGAAGAAATTCACATCCGAGAAGATGCAGACGATCTCCGTACACAGCTGATCAGTTGGAAAGCTGAACTAGAAACGCACATGAAAGCTCTTCCAGAAGCTTTGAGACAAGAAAATGAAGCTGATAATAGAGCCAACAATTCCAATGAGTATTGGGGTAAGATTCGAAGCTTATTTGCTTGAGCAGTTGAGTTGTTTGGGATTTACTTTCGAAATGGTGATTAATTTTGCAATTATTTGTTGCCATGAACCATGTACATTGAATCACTCTTGATAGTTTTCAAGTAAAGAAAGAAATCAGAAGAGATTAAAAGACTGCAAGAATAAGAATTACTAGTGTATTGTAGGCAGAGTATAATTGATTGCTAACTAATAGCAACAAGTCATGTTATGATCTGCTAATAAACTAACTGTTAGGAAATGAAATATTCCCAATAGCAGAGTTGTATAAAATAGAAGATATGTATTTATTCACTTTTCATTGTAATGCCTAATATGTCGCTACTGAAGCTACAATGCAGCAACTGATTCCTGACTTGTAGGAATCAGTTGCAGTCTCCCTATATAAGTATATGATTCAGTATCAATAACAATTACTTTGGAAAATTCAATCTTTCTTTTCATTCTTTTCATGGTTTCAGAGCTGACTTAGAATCCTAATTCATTACTGCAATTAAATCTCTCGCCTAGCATCTCTTCTTCAGCCATCATGACCAACAATGAAATGTCATCAAACCTAGAAGCTCATACAGATTTTTCAAGAGGGAATCTGTCAAATTCCTATTTCACTCACCATTCAGATCATCCAAGTTTGGTTTTGATTTTCAAACCCTTGAATGGAGACAACTATTCTACTTGGAAAAGGGCTATGACCATGGCCTTGAATTCTAAAAACAAGCTAAGTTTTGTTAATGGCTCAATCAAAGCCCCTTCAGAAGAAACTGATCCCGAAGGATATGCAGCTTGGTCTCGATGCAATGATATGGTCCATTCATGGATTATTAACACTCTCAATCCAGAGATTTCAGATAGCGTGATATACTACTCTACCGCTCATGAAGTTTGGGAAGACCTTCATGACCGATTTTCTCAAAGCAATGCACCTCGTATGTTTGAAATTCAGCGAGATATCACTTGTTTTAGGCAGGAACAACTTTCTGTTTCGGTGTATTACATAAAATTGAAGGGACTGTGGGATGAACTGGCTTCCTACAATGATTCACTACATGGGGCGCAGCAAGATCAACAAAGATTAATGCAATTTCTGATGGGTTTGAATGAGTCTTACAATGTTGTTCGTGGACAAGTTCTCTTGATGAATCCCCTTCCTTCGGTCCGGCAAGCATATTCCTTTGTCTCTCAAGAAGAAAAGCAACGTCTTCTAAGTTCAGCACACACCATCAATGATTCAGTTAACAGTGCAGCCATGGCGGTTCAAAGCAACAACAGTAAGTTTAATGACAAAGGTGAGCGTTCCTACCATTCTTTTAGACCGCAAGACAGATTGACAGATAATATCAATGGGGGACGCATATTTGAACAGGACAGAGATAATTTCAGTGGAGGACGCAGATTTGAACAAGAAAAACGCCGGTTTGGACCTAGACGAGGACGGCCTCATTGTTCCCACTGTGGAGAACCGGGACATTGGGTCCAAACCTGTTATGAGCTCCATGGGTATCCAGCAGGGCACCCTAAGGCAAAGCACAATTCAGCCAGACGCTTCAACCACAGCAACAAATCTGCAGCAAACCATGTGTCAGAAAGTTTTGCTAAAGAAAACGGCAAGTCTGTTGTTGGAATTTCAGAGACCCAATTGAAGCAGCTCTTATCTCTTCTTAATGACAAAGGTGCCAAATCCAGTTCTCAAGCACATGATGTAACCAAACCAGGTTTGCCTAAAATTGCTTCCCGTAGTTGGATTATTGAAAGCGGGGCAACATATCATATTTCTTCATCATCTCAATCATTTTTTCAACGAGATAACAATTGCTCATTGCCTCCTGTATTACTGCCTAGCAGGGAAACAGCTAATATTGTTGCAAATGGATCATTGCCTCTGAATTCCACTTATTATTTACATGACGTGCTTTGTGTACCCACATTCAAAGTTGACTTGATGTTAGTCAATCGTTTGACAAGAGGTTTGAATTGTTCGGTAACCTTTTTCCCTTATTGGTGTATTTTGCAGGATCTGGCTACGAGGAGGATGATTGGTTTGGGTAAACAACGTGACGGACTATACTACTTGGTGGCAATAGGGACGAAGAAATCTATGGTACAACCTACCCAACCATTACATCGACCAGCCTGCAACCTCACCATCTCATCCACCGATCTCTGGCATAAACGCTTAGGCCATATCTCACCTCATCGTTTAAGTTTCATTGCCCATCAATTTTTAAATTTTTCTGTTCAATCCAGTCATGTTTGTCCTATTTGTCCTTTGGCTAAGCAAAGTCGCTTGCCTTTCAATTCTAGTGTCATTTCCTCTATAAAACCTTTTGAAATAATTCATTGTGACATTTGGGGTCGTTATCGACACCCTTCCATTTCTGGAGCTTATTATTTTCTTATTATCGTTGATGATTATACACGTTTCACATGGATATTTTTGATGCGACACAAAACTGAAGCTCAATCTCTTATAAAACGCTTTTTCAGTTATGTTCTCACACAATTTGAATCTCCCATTAAAATTTTTCGAAGTGATAATGGTGGCGAATTTATATCACTTCATTTTTTTTTTCAAGATAATGGTGTAATTTTTCAGCATTCCTGTGTTTACACGCCTCAACAAAATGGGGTTGTGGAATGCAAACATCGTCACATCTTACAAGTAGCTCGAGCTTTGAAATTTCAAGCTCAACTCCCAACCCAATTTTGGGGAGAGTGTGCTCTTACTGCTGTCCACATCATCAATCGACTCCCTTCCTCAGTGCTCTCCTTCAAAACTCCATTCGAACTTCTCTACTCAAAACCGCCTTCTTTTTCTCATATCCGGGTTTTTGGTTGCTTAGCTTATGCTACCAATGTACATCCTTCTCATAAATTTGACTTTCACTCAATGCCCTCAATTTTTATTGGTTATCCTACCGGTCAAAAAGCATATAAATTATTTGATTTATCTTTCAAAAAAATTTTCACTAGTCGCGATGTGCGCTATCATGAACATATTTTTCCTTATGCATCTATCAAACCCGGTTTTGTTCAACATCCTTCACCCATTGAATTTGGTCATATTCCTCTTCTAACTCATGCCACAACTTCTCTTTATTCCAGTCCATAAACTTCTCCTCCTGTTACAGCACATGCACCTTCATGTTCACCGCCACCTGCCTCCTCAAATCCACACCCCTCATCACCCCAGCCTCCACCTATCCTCCGCTCCTATACACGTCGACCACCACCCGAACCCACCCCACCTGAACCCAGTTGGCCTTCTGAAAATCCACCACCACCCGAACCCGCCCCACTTCGTCGCTCCAGTCACCATACTGCTCCGCCAGCCAAGCTCAACGACTTTGTCTGCTCCAATGTTTACTCCCACCAATCAGCCACCTTACTGCCAGGTCCAACCAAAGGTATGCGATATCCCATGACCAACTTTATTTCATATCATCGTTATACTCCTGCATATCATGCATTTGTTGCTTAGCTCAGCACCATCCCAGCGCCTAAGTCTTATGCAGAGGCTGTTGTTCATCCTGAATGGCAGCAGGTCATGCGCTTCGAACTACATGCTCTCCAAGCCAATGGCACTTGGTCTCTCACCTCACTACCGTCAGGCAAGACACCGATTGGTTGTAGATGGGTCTACAAAATTAAACACCATTCGGATGGTTCTGTCGAGCGGTACAAAGCTCGTTTAGTCGCCCAAGGTTTCACTCAAATGGCAGGAGTCGACTATCATGATACATTTTCTCTTACTGCCAAAATAATCTATGTCCGTTGTTTACTTGCCTTAACAGCAGCTCATGGCTGGTCCCTACACCAGATGGACGTCCATAATGCTTTCCTTCACGGACACTTAGCTGAGGAGATATATATGTCTCTGCCACCAGGTCTTCGGCGCCAGGGGGAGGATCATCTAGTTTGTCGCCTCCACAAGTCCCTTTACGGTTTAAAACAGGCATCCCGCTAGTGGTTTGCCAAATTTTCTGAAGCTATGCATTCTGCTGCTTTTATACAATCAAGAGCAGATTATTCTCTATTCACCAGGAAGCAGGGTATGTCCTTTACTGTTCTCTTGATATACGTTGATGATATCTTGATCACTGGAAATGATCTGGTTAACATTGCTGCAACTAAACAATTCCTGCATAAACATTTTCATATCAAAGATCTTGGTGATTTAAAATACTTTCTTGGAATTAAGGTGTCTACTTCAAATAATGGAATTTTCATTTCACAACGTAAATATGCACTGGAAGTCATTGAGGATGCAGGTTTGTCAGGTGTTGCTCCTATTAATACTCCTATGGAACGGGGCTTGAAATTATCAGACAAGGGCACCCTGCTCAAGGATACAAACCGGTATAGAAGATTGTTAGGTCGGTTAATTTATTTGACTGTATCAAGGCCATACATAATGTATGATGTACATGTCTTGAGTAGATTTATGCAGCAGCCCCGAAAACTTCATATGGAGGCAGCTCTTCGAGTTGTTCGATATCTAAAAGGTGCACCTGGCCGAGGCTTATTTTTCTCTTCCAATAGTGACTTAAAGTTGAGAGCTTATTGTGACTCAGATTGGGCAGGCTATCCACTCACTAAAAGATCTACAACAGGCTATTGTGTTTTTCTTGGACCTTCACTGATATCCTGGAGGTCAAAGCGGCAGAAAACAGTTTCGCTTTCTTCTGCAGAAGCAGAATACCGAGCAATGACAGGAGCCTGCTGTGAGTTAACATGGTTGCGATGTCTACTGAAAGACTTGGGAATGTCACACCGTGAATCTGCCTTGCTATATTGTCACAATAAAGTTGTGTTACACATTGCAGCCAATCCAGTGTTTCATGAGAGAACTATGCACATTGAAATGGATTGTCATTACATCCGAGACAAGATTCAAGATGGTTCCATTATTACAAAACATGTCGACTCTGCACATCAACTAGCAGATGTCTTGACTAAGCCCCTGGGAAAAGAGATCTTTGTTCCTATGGTTAGCAAGTTAGGAGTGCAGGATATGCACTCTCCAACTTGAGGGGGAGTGTTAGGAAATGAAATATTCTCGTGTATAGAATAGCAGAGTTGTATAAAATAGAAGATATGTATTTATTCACTTTCCATTGTAATGCCTAATATGTCGCTACTGAAGCTACAATGCAGCAACTGATTCCTGACTTGTAGGAATCAGTTGCAGCCTCTCTGTATAAGTATATGATTCAGTATCAATAACAATTACTCTGGAAAATTCAATCTTTCTCTTCATTCTTTTCACTAACAACTCTTATAGACTAGGACAATCTTTTATTTGGTGGAAACATAAGAAACTAAAACTAACATAACAAAAAGGTAATGTGGAATCCTGAAACAATCTTCAACACTCCTCCCTCCTTTAGAAACTATAAATTCCAATCTTCTATCGTAGGAGCTCAAACTTGCTTCCTGGAAGTGGTTTTGTAAACAAGTCTACTAGCCGATCTTCATACTTGCAGTAAATTAACATACCTCATAAATTTTTGCACCTCTAGTAAAAAAATAGAGTTTGATGTTAAAATGTTTGGTTTTTCCATGAAACAATAGATTGTGAAATTGCTATAGCTTCTTGATTATCCACTGAGATCTCTGTAATTTCCTTATGCTCCATGTACAATCACAAAAATCTTTATTTTAAGCCATAATGTTTGATTCACTGTTGCTGCAATAAATTCAGCTTCTGTAATGGATTGTGCCACAATGTCCTGCTTATTTGATGGCCATAAAAACATTCTTGATCCTAGGCTAAAATAGAATCCAGAAGTGTTTTTCATGTGATCAATAAATCCTCCTTAATCAATGTCAGAAAAACTATGCAGCTTTAAGTTTTGACTCCTCTAAAACTGAACACCAAAGCTGACAGTTCCTTTGATGTATCTCAAAATTTGTTTGGCTGCTCTTAAATGTATTTCACTTGGACAATGCATGAAATGAGATAAAAGACTTGTAGCATAGAGTATATCAGGTCTAGTTGTCATTAGATACATCAAGCAACCAATCAAGCTTCTGAATTTTTCTTCATCAACTCTATTAGTTCCATCTTCTTTGCTGAATTTTTCTTTTTGATTCATTGGAGTAACTATTGGTTTGCAATTCAATTCTCCATATGAAATTGCTTCAAAATTTCCTTTGCATACTTATTCAGGTAGATGAATATTTCATTCTTACTTTACTTGATTTCCATTCCAAGAAAATATGTCATGAGACTAAGATCAGTCATTTCAAAAGCTTGCATCATCTTCTGCTTGAATTCTTCAACTTGTTATGCATTGGTTCCGGTCATTAGAAGGTCATCAATATAGAGTGATATTATAAGAATATCATTGTTATTCTTCCTTACATAGAGATTTGCCTCAGATAAGCTTTTCTGAAAGCCAAAGCTTAGCAGATAATTATTAATTTTGCTATACCAGACTCTAGGTGCTTGCTTTAATCCATATAGAGCTTTCTTTAGCAAGTAGACTTTATCTTTTTTTCCTTGAATCATAAATCCAGCTGATTGTTCAACATAAATCTCCTCCTATAAAACACCATTTAAGAATGTTAACTTAACATATAACTGAAACACTTTCTAGTTCTTATGTGCAGCAATAACAAACAATAGTCTGATGGTATCCATTCTTGCAACTAGAGAAAAAGTATCTGAATAATCAATACAACATCAAGTATCTAAGTATATCCCTTAACTATCAGTCTGGTCTTATGTTTATTGATGAAATTGTCTGCATTTAGTTTAGTTCTAAACACCCACTTTACTCTAATGATGTTTTTGTCCACGGCCTGTCAACCAATTCTTAGGTGGAGTTTTTCTGAATTATTGATATCTCCTCCTCCATTTCTTTCTGCCATTTAGAGTTTTTGAGAGCTTTTTCATATCCATCTAGTTCACAAACTGCTACATGTCTCCTTTGATAAATGTCAGTAAAAGACTTTGTTCCTCTGATTGGTGAATCATCAACTAGCTCATCTTGCCACTGAGATTTGTCTTGATCTTCAAATAGCTTGTAGTTTTCTGAATCCTTTCAATCCCATTGTTCATCTTCATGGAAGTGGACATCTCTTGTAATGATCATCTTTTATGTATGAAGATATATTTTGTAGGCTTTAGAAACTAAACTATAACCTACAAAGATTCTTGAAATTGCCTTCTTATCAAGCTTATCTTGCTTGTCCTGTGGAACATGAACAAAACATATACTGCCAAAAAATTTAAGAAAGCTTAATGAAGATTTGTAATTATATCAAGATTTAAATGGTGTTTTTTCTTTCAAAAATTTGATTGGAAGACAATTATAAAGAAAGATAGTCATATTAGCTGTTTTTGCCTAAAATTCCTTAGACAATCCCTTTTCATGTAGCATGCATCTGACCATCTTCATTATGTATCTGATTCTTCTCTCACTAACTCTATTTTGCTCTAGAGTGTAAAGAGTCGTAAGTTGATGCTCAATGCCAGCATCTTCACAGAATATGTTGAATTTTGATGAAGTGTATTCTTTCTCATTGTCAAATCTTATGGCTTGAATTTTGCACCCACTTTGATTCTCCATATTCTTTTTAAATCTCTAAAAGATTCCAACCATTTCTGACTTGTATTTCATGAACAAAACTCAACACATTCTAGTAAAATCATCAATAAAAAAAATATAGTAGCAACTACCTTTTAATGAAGGTGTTTTCTGAAGGCCTGCCATATTAGTATCGATCATTTGGAGATTTAGGAAATGGCTTCCTGTTTTGCTTACCAAACTAACAGGCTTGATAGTTTGATAATTGATCAGTATGCAATGACAGACCTTTCACAACATCATTCTTCTTCATATTGTGCATGCGTTGAAGATGATAATTTCCCAGTCTTTTATGCCATACTTTTGTGTGGTTAATATTTGTTGAGAAAGTTGTATGCTCCTTCTCATATGGTGAGAATGAGAAACTTTGACCTCTCATCTTAGCCTGCAATATCTTTTATCCAGTAATATAAAAAATATGATAGGATTTATCTTTAAAAATCATCTTCATTCCTTTTTCTATCAGCTGCCCAACACTTAGCAAGTTCTTATCTATATCAGGTACATAGAGAACATTTGAATTTATTGAGATTGCAATGGTTCCTTTTCCCTTTAATGCTATATAATCATCATTCTCAATTCGAACCTTTGTAATTCTTGTAGGTTGCAATGTTTTGAAAAAACTCTTGTCAAAAGTCATGTGATTTGTGCAACCACTTTTAATGAGCCAATGATCTGAGGAAAATTAATTGAAAAAAAAAGCCAAAAATTAAAACCCAATTGAATAAGAAAATTACAAAAAAAAAACTAATTAGGGTAGTGGTATTATTGTACACCATTTCACAAAACATTGTTGATACTAGTTATTTAACTAGCGTTTTGCCGCATATCGTAATTTTTTTTAAAAAAAATGGATATACAAGCTATTTTGATATTTTTTTATATTAAAAAGTTCAAAGCATAAAGCGAAAAGGTTATGTAAACATCTAATCAATGAAATTGATAATCATTTATATAAATAAACAAAAAAATAGTCATTAACAATAACTAAAAGAAAACTAAAAAGATTGAGAGATGAATATAGATCGTAATATTTGATCCTGTAAAATGAGATATTTACTCATTTATGTTTATTAAATTTATTTATTAAAATTATAAAAGATAATAGAAATAGAAATACATATGAAACTGATTGAATAAAATAAAATAAATATTAGGCAAGGCCAAACATATTAGGAATATTATTTTAAAATAAATATTTTTTATAAAATAAAGCTCACCTATATAAAATAAAAAAAATCTTTAAAAATTAAATACAAACAAACCAATTTTTTTTTAAAAAAAAAGAACTCTATAATAAAATCCTGCAAAACCCATGGCCTAGGGAATAAGACCGGGATAAACTAATAGAAAAAAATTAAAAATAACCACAAAAGTAATCTTTTTTTTAACAAAATAATGTAGAATGATAAAATAATAAAATAAAATGAGAAAAAAAGGATATTAAACTGCATCAACTTTTCAAACTTGTTACCCGTGTCGTTACATTGGAAGCAACACAAATGGAAAAATAGTAAAACTCAATACCTAACAAATTAAATGCTAAAGGAAGAAACCAAGAAAAAAAAATCAATCACACAAAAAATTATAATTAAAAGAATGAATGTGAAAATAGAAATACAAAAATAAATTAGAGGGCATAAAAAATTTTAAATTGAAGGGTTAAATTGAAAAGAAAGATACTTTAAAATAAGGAAAAATAAATCAAAAGAATGAGGGCTAAATCGAAAAAAATAAAACAACATAAACTTTAATTGAGGGATGAAATTGAAAAGCAATGAAAACAATAAAAAATCAAAATAATAAAGACCGAATTGAAAAAAATAATAAATAACAAATTGTAATTTAAGAACTAAATTAAAAACATAAATTTTTTTTATAAAAGGGCCAATGACAAAAATATGCAATAAAAAAACATAAGGACTAAAATTGAAAAATCAAATGAAAAGAGAATATACATATACTTTCTCTAGAAGATAGAAAAAAAAAAAGAAATGATCACCAGTGACAAATCATCTATCATTCGTCGCCACACATCATATTAATAGAAAAAGAGCATGGTAACGTTTTCAAGAACATGATGAAAAGTCATGTTTGACCATCAGATGACATCTCATGTGCTACTCATTCGCTAGTGTGTAACGAGCACGTTCCAACAATTGTTTTGAATAAAAAATATTTTTTCAACTTTAAAATACCATAATGCCCTCCATGAGACCAGGACTTTTTAAAAAAAAAACAATGTGAAGGATAGAAATGTCCTTAGACACATGCCTTGTTTTTTTTTAATCTTTTCTAAGGCTAAAAAAATATTTTAACCATATTCTAATAAGCAAAAAACCAAAAAAGCCTTTGGTTAACAACTCTAATTTTTTTTTTATTATATTAGGAGTAAATACATATTTTTATTGTTTTAAAGTTTTAAAAAATATCAAATAACCTTAGGTTAACCGTTATAGATGTTGTTGACTTTGGGGGTAAACTCATTATTTTATTATATAAAAAATTTGAAAAAAACTATCACACCATCGAATAATTTTTTAATGAAAAATAAATCTTTGAAAAAAAATTAAATTACCTCTACAATTAAGACTCCCATTTTTCTCTAGTCTAGGAAAAAATGATAATTTCACTACAACAATTAACGGTAAATCATGTCTAATGCTACAATGAAAAAACTCTACCCTATATATTTTTTTTGTTAATTTTTTAGTTTTTTTTTTAATTTAGTTATCAATTTGTTTTTTAGCTTCATCATTGCACACTGTCTTGTTTTGAATTTGTGCCTAAGAATTTGTTTTGACTAGTTTGCCGGAATCTCAAAATATAAAAAAAAATTCTAATATTTAGTTGATATTAAGTTTTACAAAAATAAATTTGGTTGTATAAATTAAAAGAAAAAAACTAAAAAAAAAGGAACCCATTTGACTACGCGTCTTTTTATTTTTGTCAAATTTAATTTTTTTATTTTTATTTTTTTAATTAATACAACCAAATTTATCTTTATTTAGTATTTTCACGCTTCTTTTTGTTTTTAATGTTAGAAAACATGTTTTTTTATTTTTTTTACCTTTGGATTTTGTAAAATATCTTTTTTGATTCATTTGATTTAAAAATTATATATTTTATTCCAAATTTTATTTTATTCACGTATCACTCTTTAAATTTAAAAGTAAATAAATACAACGAAGGAGGGAGAAAACTTTTGTTGGCGAGATCATGTTAAAAAAATTGATGTTAAAGTGATTTTCCTTATGAGAGAAATGCCATTGAGAAGTTTTTGATTTTTTATATTGTTGAAAAATATGGATAGAGGTTGAAAAAGTTTTTTTTTTTTTCTATTTGATTCTTTGTTTTTAAACCAATTTAAAAAGTTTTTTTGAGTTGAAGAATTAAGATTATAAAAGTATTTTTAAGATGTTTTTAGTTGATTATAGATATTTTTATGTGGCTTATGTTTTACTCTAATTATAAATTTAAAAGTGTTTAGTTAATAAATATATAATACTTTTTTTCATAAATTTTATTAAAATTTCTATTATTATTATTTTTTTTAAAATCAAATGGACCCTGTCAATTATTTCTAAAGAGGAGAGAGAGAGTGTGTTTTTATGGGCAATGCAAGAAGAAGGAAAAGAAAAGACAAAAAAGAGGACATCGTGCAAGTGTACCTTGGTCGAGGTTGTGTTGTTGCTTAGTGGACTCTGTCACTGTTCATTACCACTACACAGTAGCACACCCTTTACTGAATTTTCTATTGTCGGTGTATATATTTTATTTTTATGAAAAAATTATATATGTAGTTTTTTTATATATATTTTTATAGTTCAAAAAATTTAAGAGTAAATAAAAAATTTATGTATATAAGTTTAAGTGCAAATAAAAAATTTATGTATATAAGTAATAAAAAAAACTGAGAACCATATGTACTAATAAATAAATAAATAATAATTAACAACATCTAAAAATAAAATTTAAAAAATTAAGAGATAGATGTGGATCAAGATATTTAATCTCGTAAGACAGGACATTTCTCAGTCATGTTTGCTGCATTTTGTATATTAAAATTTTTTTATTCAACCAAACGATAATAAAAATAAACAAATACATTCAATTAATTGAATAAAATAAAAATAAAATAAAAATATTATGCAATACTATACATATTAGAAACATTATCTGAAACTACACATTTTTTTTTAAATATAGTTCATCTATATAAAAGATAAAAAAAATTACAAATGAATCAGAAAAATCTCTTCAAAAATTAAACACATAACAAAAAAATCACTCTTATTCAAAAGTAGCTCTCTAAACAAAATAAAAGAGAGAAGAAATATTAATTGAAATATAAATTTTGTTTTGAAAATAAATAATAAAAAGAACCATTAATTGAAAAAAAAGGGGATAAAACGTTGTTGTCAAGGCAAGCCCTCACGATTGGACCCTGATTTTTTTTCATTGCACTTTAGACAGACAATATATCATCTGATTTTGCTAAAATTGTTTTTATAAATTTCATCTATTTTGATGATTTAAATCAGTTTTCTTTTTTGTAATCCTATTTTTTAAAAAAATATTAAAATTAATTGATTTTTAATTAAAATAAAATCACTAAAAAAATATTTAAAAAACAGATTAAATAAAAAAAATTACATATACCATCTACAGTAATATATAAAAGAAATAAAAGTGGAGACGTGAAAGTAATCCCATGACAATTGTTCCTCCCACCATTGTTGACTGAACCAATCCAAATAAGAGATATTATGTTTGAATTTTAGAAGGTATTGTATAATTGGTTAGGTTTTAGATTTATTTTTTAAAAATTATTAGTTTGAATTTTATAAATTTTAAAATCACTAGTTTAATTTATCAGATTAAAAATTACTAATTCAAATTTTATAAATTTTAAAGCCACATATTTATTAATATGTAAATCTAGAGATGATAGCTAATAGGGCTTGATAACCGGCCCGCTACTCAATATTAGACACCCCAGCAGGGGACGCGTCGAGTTGTTTCTTTTTGCCTTTCTTGTTTCCTTGTAGTGCTGATTTTTATTGACTGATGATGCTATAAATAACACTTTTGATGGAATCTTTATTATTATGATTATTATCATTGACAAACTTCTTCTCTTTTCATGTTGCTCTGATTAACCTCTTAAATTTATTTGAAAAAACATTAATAAAAAGTAAAACTTGGAATCTCCGACTTGTGGGTTGTGGCTGTTGTTGTTGATGTTGCTTGAGTAGTTAACAACACTTGCAGTATTAGGGAAGGCATTGCCATGCTCAGATCATCTTGGACCATTGTCATTTAACAGTGAGGTTCGTCCTTTGTACTTCTATTTCTGCCTTGATGTCCTACTTCTTGCGTTATTTTGTAACCAACCTACGACCAAAAGAGAAAGAAAGGAAACGAAGAAAATCAGAGGAAAAGGGGAGAGAGAATGGTTCTGGAAAGCATTATTTCCACCATCGGCGTTGTTTCCCAGCACACCGTTGTTCCAATTGCACGTGAGATCAATCATTGTTTGAAATACAATCACAACTTTGAAAATCTGAAGAGGGAAGTCAAGAAGTTGAAAAGTGCCCAGCTGAGGGTGCAGCATTTAGTTGACGATGCCAGAAACAATGGGGAAGCAATTCTTGAGGATGTTATAAAGTGGCTATCTCTTGTGGAAGAAGCTTCAGAAAAAGTGGAAAGGGAGATTTTGGAAGATGAAGATAGAGCGAGAAAGAAGTGCTTCATCGGATTGTGTCCGGATCTCAAGGCACGATACCAGTGTAGCAAGAAAGCAAAGGCGGAAACACGCTTTGTTGCCAGCCTCCTGGATGAAAGAGATGGTTTCAGCACAGTTTCCCATCGAGCTGCTCCAAAAGGGATGGAAGCTATATCTATCAGAAGTTATGACGCCATGCCATCAAGAACACCCGTTTTGAAGGAAATTATGAATGCCTTAACAACTGCTGATGTGAACATGGTTGGGGTGTATGGAATGGGTGGTATGGGGAAGACAACGCTGGTAAAAGAGGCTGCTAGACAAGCCATTCAGGAGAAATTATTTAACCAGGTAGTGTTTGCCACTATAACCCAAACCCAAGACATCAAGAAAATTCAAGGGCAGATTGCAGACCAGCTTTCTCTAAAATTTGATGAGGAAAGTGAATGTGGAAGAGCTGGTCGATTGCGCCAGAGGTTGAAACAAGAGCAGAAAATTCTTATTATTCTAGACGATTTGTGGAAGAGTCTTGATTTAGAAGCAGTTGGGATTCCACTCAAGGATGAACACGAAGGATGCAAGATGCTGGTGACATCGAGGGAATTTGATGTTTTATCTTGTGGAATGGATATTCAAAAGAACTTTCCCATCAATGCTTTATCTGAAGAAGAAACGTGGGAGTTGTTCAAAAAGATGGCAGGTGATTAATTTTTTTTTCATCTATCAATACCATATATCACTACCTAGTAGACACGCAAATACAAAAATCTAAAATGTTAATCATTTGTTTTCTAGTGAGTATAAGCAACTGCTTCCATGAACCAGAGAAAAGCTAACAGTAACCTATATTACTACTTAGCAGGAGATCACGTTGAACATCCAGATTTGCAATCCTTGGCAATTGAGGTGGCCAAAATGTGTGCAGGTTTACCGGTGGCCATTGTAACTGTTGCAAGAGCTCTGAAGAACAAGAACTTGTCCCAGTGGAAGAATGCATTACGGGAACTAAAGAGACCATCTCCAAGAAACTTCGCAGGAGTGCAGGAAGATGTTTATGCGGCTATAGAACTAAGTTATAATCATCTTGAAAGTAAGGAGTTGAAATCAACTTTTCTTCTTTGTAGTCGAATGGGTTATAATGCATCCACTCGCGACTTGTTGAAATATGGTATGGGTTTGGGCTTGTTTTCTGGCTTTGTTACAGTTGAAGAAGCACAAGACAGAGTGCATTCGTTGGTTCATAAACTCAAGGCCTCTGGATTGTTGCTAGAAAATCATAGCGATTGGCAATTTTCTATGCATGATGCTGTGCGTGATGTTGCTATATCAATTGCTTTTAGAGACTGCCACGTATTTGTTGGGGGTGATGAGGTTGAACCAAAATGGTCTGCTAAGAATATGTTAAAGAAGTATAAAGAAATTTGGTTAAGTTCTAATATCGAGCTTCTTAGAGAGATGGAGTACCCACAACTTAAATTTTTACATGTAAGGAGTGAGGATCCTTCTCTAGAAATAAGTAGCAACATATGTAGAGGAATGCACAAACTGAAAGTCTTAGTATTGACTAACATTTCTCTTGTGTCTTTGCCTTCACCTCTTCATTTCCTAAAAAACCTTCGAACTTTGTGTCTTCATCAATCTTCATTGGGAGAGATAGCTGACATTGGGGAGCTGAAGAAATTGGAAATTCTCAGCTTTGCCAAATCTAATATTAAGCATTTGCCAATTCAAATAGGGCAGTTGACTAAGCTGAGAATGTTGGATTTGAGTGATTGTTTTGAACTTGACGTAATTCCACCAAATATCTTCTCAAACTTGTCCATGCTAGAAGAATTGTGTATGGGAAACAGCTTCCATCATTGGGCTACTGAAGGGGAGGACAATGCCAGTCTTGTTGAATTGGATCATTTGCCTCACTTGACAAATGTGGACATACATGTTCTAGATTCTCATGTTATGTCAAAAGGCATGCTCTCTAAAAGATTAGAAAGATTCAGAATATTTATTGGAGATGTCTGGGATTGGGATGGTGTTTATCAGAGCTTGAGAACATTGAAGCTCAGGCTCAACACATGCGCCAGTCATTTGGAGCATGGTGTTCTAATGTTGTTGAAGAGAACTCAAGATTTGTATTTACTTGAACTAAAGGGTGTTAATAATGTCGTCTCTGAACTAGACACGGAAGGATTTCTACAACTGCGGCACCTCCATCTCCACAATAGTTCTGATACTCAATATATTATTAACACTAGCAGCGAGGTTCCTTCTCATGTCTTCCCTGTGTTGGAGTCTTTGTTTCTCTACAATTTGGTATCCTTGGAGAAACTTTGCCATGGCATTCTCACAGCAGAGTCTTTCAGGAAACTAACAATCATAGAAGTGGGGAACTGTGTTAAATTGAAGCATCTCTTCCCATTCTCCATTGCACGAGGACTTTCGCAACTTCAAACCATCAATATTTCGTTTTGCCTAACCATGGAAGAGATTGTTGCTGAGGAAGGTGATGAATTTGAAGACTCTTGTACAGAAATTGATGTGATGGAGTTCAATCAATTGAGCTCACTATCGCTTCGGTGTTTGCCGCATCTCAAAAACTTTTGCTCCAGAGAGAAGACATCTCGACTCTGTCAAGCTCAACTGAATCCAGTGGCAACTAGCGTGGGATTGCAATCTAAAGAAATTTCAGAGGATGAGCCGAGAAATCCTCTCCAGCTTTTCTGTGAAAAGGTACCTACATAGTTTTCATTCAACTATGTATAATATACCTTCTTTATAAATTTAGGTTTTTAGATTGGTTGGATGTTTAAATAGTGGATAAGAAACTAAAAAAGCTCGTACAATTGCCAATTGATAGAAATTTCTAGTGATAAAATTATGACTGTTGTTCAAAGTTTTCAGTAATGATATTGTTTGCAGTTTAATACTTCAATCCATCATACCTTCTTCCTATAGACGGAAACTATTTCATGTCCTTGACTTTGAGAATAATGTCCTTAATAAAACAAAAATATTACATGCAGATTCTTATCCCGAAACTGAAGAAGTTGGAATTGGTCTCTATCAACGTTGAAAAGATATGGCATGGCCAGCTTCATCGGGAAAATACATTTCCTGTTCAAAATTTACAGACATTATATGTGGATGATTGCCACAGCCTGAAATATCTGTTTTCTCCTTCCATGGTTAAAAGTCTTGTGCAACTCAAGTATCTTACTGTACGTAATTGCAAGTCCATGGAAGAGATAATATCTGTAGAAGGAGTGGAAGAAGGAGAAATGATGAGCGAGATGTGCTTTGATAAACTGGAAGATGTTGAGCTCTCTGATCTTCCAAGACTCACATGGTTCTGTGCTGGCTCGCTGATCAAGTGTAAAGTGTTGAAACAACTGTACATTTGTTATTGCCCTGAATTTAAGACATTCATCTCCTGTCCCGATAGCGCGAACATGACAGTTGACATTGAACCTGGAGAATTGCATTCAAGGGAGAGTGACCACAATGCCGTTCAGCCTCTCTTTGATGAAAAGGTGACCTCTTCTTCTATTCTCCTCTCTTTCGCCCTTCCTTCTTTCACTTCATATATCAAAGCTCGAATCATTTCAGATTCTGAAAGGTGATCGAGGTCGTAATCCCTCTCTTCAGTACTATTGAAAAGAATATGAAAGAACATAAAGCTTTATGAATTTTAAGGAAAAATTTCAAGATAGTGTTACAAATCTAAAATAAGTCAACCAAAATTTCTGTTATTTTTATATTAATTTACCTGTGATCGGTCTTCATAAAGGTTAATTAAAATGTCAAATTTTTGAAGTCTAAAAGGACTGATAGACCACCGAAGCTGTAAAGTGTAAGCCTTTCTCTTCTTTAATCAGAAGGACAATTTTTTGCAGGGTAATACTTTTAACTGACCATTTTTTATCTATTCTTTTACATTTTAATTTGATGCCCAATTTTCTTTAAAAAAGGTTCTTAGTTTTATGGTTTAATCAGCAATTTTTTTCCATATGACTACTTATCCATTTGATTTCCATTTAATACATAGTTTTGATTTTCTTAAATCAAATTCATATATAGGATCAACTGATATAAGAAATTTGGTTCTGTCTTCACAGGTTTCCATTTATTCATAGTTTACCTTCTTCATATATAGATCTTTCGTATATGTTCTATTTATTATTACAGGCATGTTTATTGTGCTTAACAAAGACAGATGGACCTTGCAGGTTGCATTCCCTAGCCTAGCTGAAATCAAAATTTCCCACATAGAGAACTTGGAAAAGATGTGGCACAACCAACTAGCTGAAGATTCCTTTTGTCAACTACAATCAGTAACAATTTCTAGCTGTAAAAGGCTAGTGAGGGTTTTCCCATCAATTTTGCTAGAAACATTCCGGATGGTAGAGATGTTGGATATCCGTCATTGTCCTTTCTTAGAAGAGATCTTTGACCTTCAAGAAACTGGTGCATCTGGTTCCCTTCAGTTAAGAGACTTGTCCTTGATTGGACTAGGCAAACTGAAGCATATATGGAATAAAGATCCTCAAGGAATACTCAGCTTCCAAAATCTACATGCATTAAAGGTTTCTGATTGTAATGTATTGAAGAATCTGTTTCCCTTCTCTATAGCTAGAGAACTTGTGCAACTCGAAAAACTCAAGATAGAGCATTGTGGGAAACTGGAGGAAATTATTGTGAAGGTGGACAATGGTGAAGCAGCCCATTGTTTTGTGTTTCCGCTGCTAACCTCATTGAAACTTCAAGAATTACCAGAATTCAGGAACTTATATCCAGGGAAACATACTTGGAAATCTCCCATGTTAAAAAGGTTGGCGGTGTCTGATTGCTGCAATGTAGCATTATTCGGCTCCAAATTTCTTAAATCTCAAGAAACTCAAGGGGAAGTCCAACTTGGTATCCCGGCTCAACAACCTCTCTTCTTCGTCGAAAAGGTATGAATCTAAATTATGCCTTCTGTTTTCCTTTCACTTCTTCTCTGAGGTATTCAAAAACCTGTGATACTTTCATGCCTCAACATATTTCAATTGTATTACCATCATATTCATTGGAAGTGATAGTTTAAGGGTCAGTTCCTGGATTTGAGAAAAAAAATATGAAAAATGAACGTTTCTCTGCACAAAGCTTTTCCTTTTCTTTTCCAAACTTTCACTGTGCAAAGCAATATGTTCCGAGTTATTGGCTGCATAATATCAAACATCTGCTTCTCATTGAAAGGCTGTTCCAATGGCCATGAATATCGTCGGAACAGTCTAGACTCTGCGCCAAATGCACTTGGAATGAAATCAAGTAAAACTTTGATAGAAATATGATATAGCATAGCACTAACTTCTCTTCCCTTTTTTACTTTATTTGTTTTTCCTTGTTGCTGGTTAGTAACTCAACTTACAACAAGTTTCTACAAGAAATATAGAGAAATTTTGGTTTAGATGGAATAACTAATATCATGTCAGATGGTTCTTTTCACCCTTAAAAGAGGTAAAATGAATCAGGTCCCTCATGGGATCAGACCCTTCAGTGCATTTTTTGCTGATTAGATACTAAATTGGTACGTGAGCGCTTAATTTTCCTTTTTTTTCTCTTTCCCATTGTGTAAATTAATGCAGGTGAAATTACTTTTATTTGGACAGAATATCAACTCCCACTTTGCTTTTGTTTGAGTGTGTTGCAGGTGATCTCCAACCTGGAGGAATTGTCATTAGGTGGCAAGAACACAACTGCTTCAATCATTTGGCATCACCAACTTCCAATAGAGTGCTATTCCTCATTGAAAGTTCTAAAGTTACACGATTTTGGTGTTAAATCAGATCCTATCTCATTCGGTTTCCTGCAAAGATTACGGAATCTTGAAACACTATCCGTGACACATAGTTCTTTCAAAAAGCTATTCCTGTACAAAGGGCATAGTTCATTCAAAAAGCTACCATCGATCAGAGAAGTTGTTGGTGAAGAGAGACGTGCACTTGCACGATTAAAAAATTTAACAATACATGCAGTTCATGATATAAAACATATATGGAAGCAAGACCACCTGCTAGCTCCCATTCTTCACAATCTTAAGACTCTCAAAGTAGAGGATTGTCACAGTTTGGTCAGTTTAGCACCATCTTATGTGTGTTTTCAAAATTTAACAACTCTGGATATACAGTCGTGCCTTGGATTATTGAACTTGTTTACATCATCAACGGCTAAAAGTCTTGTGCAACTTGTTAAGTTGACCATAGCTCATTGCAAAAAAGTGACAGTAGTGGTGGCAAGACAGGGAGGAGATGAAGCAGATGATGAGATCATTTTCAGCAAACTAGAATATTTGGAACTTCTAGATTTACAGAATCTCACAAGCTTCTGCTTTGGAAATTATGCCTTCAGATTTCCATCATTGAAAGAAATGGTTGTCGAAGAATGTCCTAATATGAGAATTTTCTCTCCAGGAGTGTTAAGCACGCCAAAGCTGCTGGGAGTACACTGGAAAAAGTATTCTAAGAATAGAGTGCATTGGCATGGTAATCTTGATATTACCATACAACACTTATACACAGAAATGGTATGTATCAATAACTCCTGTATTATGAGCATGGCTTGATTCTTGCTCCTCTTTCATAATAATTCAAATATTCATTTTTCCTTTTCTTCTAGGAATGAGTAGGTGCTTCAGCAATTTAGCTTCTTCTTCTTTTTTTTAACTAATGCAATAATTTGGATTGGAGCAGGTTGGATTTGATGGTGTAAAGAGGCTAAAGGTATCTGACTTTCCTCAATTGAAAGAGAGATGGCAATGCCAACTTCCTTTCAACTTCTTCAGAAATTTAACAAACCTCACGGTGGATGAATACTGTTATTCGCTCGATGCTTTACCTTCCACTCTGCTACAGTTTATGAACGATTTGCAGGAACTGCAAGTGAGAAACTGTGATTTACTAGAAGGGGTATTTGATTTGAAAGGTATTAGTCCAGAGGAAGGGAGGGTTTGGTTACCCCTTTTATATGAATTGAACTTGATTGGTTTATCAAGGTTGAGACATATATGTAACACAGATCCTCAAGGAATTCTGGAATTCAGAAACCTTAATTTTCTAGAAGTTCATGACTGTAGCAGCTTGAGAAATATATTTACACCATCGATGGCATTGAGCCTTGTGCATCTCCAGAAAATTGTAATAAGAAACTGTGACAAGATGGAAGAAATCATCACCAAGGAGAGAGCAGGGGAAGAAGAAGCAATGGATAAAATCATATTTCCTGTACTAAAAGTGATCATTCTCGAGTCTTTACCTGAGTTAAGCAATATCTACTCAGGAAGTGGTGTTCTGAATCTTACATCGTTAGAAGAGATTTGCATAGATGATTGTCCAAATATGAAGATCTTCATCTCCTCCCTTATAGAGGAACCGGAGCCTAATTCAGTTGATAAAGGAAAAGAGCAGAGGCAAGGTCAGGGAGACAATTATAATTTCACTGCACTTCTCACCTATAAGGTCAGTTTGTCTACTCAAGCCTCTTTCACCAATTCCCCATGTTGTAGATGTTAATACATACTATAGTGACTCTGTTTTTCTGGTTATATATTAAATCATTCTGAAAGCAAAACATTGGTAGAATAATGTAAATAATGGATGTAACCATCAAAGGATAGATATATATGTAAGATGTTGAACCTCATAATCCTGGAACAGTAACCAACTAAAAATAATTTCATTATTCACTCTTCTAACCATGGTGCTGAATCAATTATCCAGGTTTCCATTCTGGGAGAATATGAAATATAACATATTCATGAGTTCTTCTTTTGTTTTTGCAATATACACAAGTTGACTTGAATTAAATGATGGTAATGGTTGGTGGTGGGAGCCTGCCAGTTTAGGCAATAATATCCTGTACATTAAAGGGACACTAAATCCTACTTTCTTATGTCTTGGATTGGTTTGCAGGTTGCATTTCCAGAATTGAAGAAATTGAGAGTGGATTGGAATGCTATCATGGAGGTGACACAGTGTGGCCAATTTCGGACCGAGTTCTTCTGCCGACTAAAGGTTCTTGAACTCGTCCACTTTCCCATTGATTGTGTTGATTTTCCATCCTGGTTCCTTCAGAGATTCAACATTTTAGAGAGCCTTGTTGTGTGTGATGCTTCTTTCGAAGAAATAGTCCGGCTTGAAGAGATGAGTAGCAGGCCGAACCAGGTCTTTGCTCAGCTAAGAGTATTGGAGCTGTCTAAGCTGCCGGAACTCATGCATCTGTCGAAAGAAAGCTCGCAGGCATGTCAAATTTTCCAAAATCTAGAAATTCTTCGAGTATCTGAATGTGGCACACTGAAAACTTTAATTCCAATGTCGGTATCTTTCCGATGCCTGATGACTTTGGAAGTCTCAAAATGTAATGGGCTAGCAAGTTTGATGTCTTCCTCAACAGCTAAAAATCTTGTGCAACTCACTAGCATGAGTGTAGTCGAATGTGAAACGATTGAAGTAGTAGTTGCAGACGACGAAAATGAAGCAGAAAATGAGATCGTTTTTCATAAGTTGGAAAATTTGGCATTTCACTGCTTACCAAGCCTCACAAGCTTCTACATGCAAAACTGTGCATTGATGTTTCCTTCATTGGAGAGAGTATTCATAGATCAGTGCCCGAAGATGGAATTGTTTTCCCGGGGAGTCATAAACACCCCAAAGCTAGAGAGAGTACAATTAACAGAAGGAGACAGCACAGGATTCTGGAAGGATGACCTTAATTTGACTATACATAACTTGTTCGTGAAGAAGGTATGAATTCTTTTGCCAAATTTAGTTGCCTAGTCCAGATTTTGTTTTCCTTTTCTCCTGGATCCAGAAAACATGAGCAACTAATGTCTAGCTACTCTGCCAACATAAAACTAACGAATAATCTTGTTAAATTTCTACTGCTTTCACCATACTGTGACTCTTAAGTAATGTAACGATACAGCTTCACATAGGGAGTCAACAAAAAGCTCCTCTATCCATTCAAATCCTCTTTGTGTAGTGACCTCTAATTCTTTAGTTGACTCATTTCCAACTCAATTTCATTTGCTGGGTTATGGCATGGCACAGTCCAAATTGCCAAGCTCATCTAGGCAGCCCAGCTTAGCCCGTGAGACAACTGCAGCACATAAAAATCAAATGTATGCTGTCTCTGAAGGACCAGCTTCTGAGAATTTGCACGTGAATGAGAATCCAGATGCTGGAAAAGATTCCCATCCTGTCATCGAAACAAGCACTAATCTTGTTATCAAAGAACAGGCCATGAGAAATGGATTGATGAAACCAGGCCCTCAAGTGACCTCAATATACCAAGATTCCCAGGCAACTTTGAATGATAAGGTAGCTGTCTCTTCTTTTTAGTTGCACTGTTCCTGACATGATCTTGAAAAGCTTGCCACATCCTGAACGCAGGAGGATCGTGAACAAGGTCAGAGTCCCCTAGCTCCCATTGACATTGAAGCTCCCATCTCTCAGCAAGTTCAAAATGATTCTCAAGCAACTGACGAGGTAATTCTCTATTTCAAATTAAACCATTCAAGCACCGTCTTTTCTTCTTAGATGATACTTAAAGAAAAACTGAAATTACTACAGAAGGAATTCCCGCAAGACCAATTTATGACTGCTTCTTCAAGTCAGCAAAAAAGCATTGTTCTTGTATCTCCTCCCAGTGCTGGAGAACAATCTCTTGCATCAACTTCTGCATCTTCAACCAATGAAACCTCCACTCAGAAGCTCGCATCTCACACTTCCTCGAGACGAACTTCAGAAACAATTACAGAAATCGAGTCTCTATTTGCTACCATGGAACAATTGGTCAGACCATGTCCTGTGTCTTCTTCGCAGCCTGAATCAAGTGCAAATACACATACTGAATCTTATGAGTCTGATGTTGGGAGCCCCGAGAGTCATGTCTACTCTATGGGTTTGATAAAGAAAATCTTATTGAAACCCCTGACGGAAGTAGCAAGATCACCTGATGGCCTCCTGTTGCTAGCTACAATGAAGAATCTAAAGAAAAGTGATCTCCTAAATTCTCAGCAGTTAGAAATCATTCAAGCTTACATTGACAATTTTCATAGTCTAGTGTCCAACTACCCATTGTACGAGCACCAAATTGATAGGACAAGTGCACTGAAATGTTCCATTGAAGATAAGAAAAAAGGAATTTCTGACCTCAAGAACCATTATGGAGATCTTATCAACAATGCAAGCAGTCTTGCTGCAGAGAGGGAAGCATTGAAAAAGAGACTTGATGAGATTGCAGAAGAAGAAATTCACATCCGAGAAGATGCAGACGATCTCCGTACACAGCTGATCAGTTGGAAAGCTGAACTAGAAACGCACATGAAAGCTCTTCCAGAAGCTTTGAGACAACAAAATGAAGCTGAGAATAGAACCAACAATTCCAATGATTATTGGGGTAAGATTCGAAGCTTATTTGCTTGAGCAGTTAAGTTGTTGGGATTTACTTTCGAGATGGTGATTACTTTTGCAATTATTTGTTGCCATAAACCATATACATTGAATCACTATCTTTGTCTTGTAATCAAATTTATTAAGTTACGATCACCCTTTGTAAACCTTAAAACAGGCTTTAATAATCAAATCATATTTTGCTCTACAATTTCTGTCAGCAATGAAGTTTGACTCCTTTGACTAAGTTCAGGTTGTTATTAATTTATACTTAAGCTGGATGTATTTCTTTTCGAAAGTCTCTGTTACACATACACATTCTGACAAAAGATGAATGATTAATTTATAGTGATAGTCTTTTTTTCTCAGTGAAAAAAAGAAATTTCATAACAAGAACAAAGTTTACTTATAGATCAACACCATGATGTAATTTGTAGTTAAAAAAAGAAAGAAAGAAAACAATAATCTTTCAAGGAACTAAATGGAGTTCTTAATCTCCTTGTACATACAGTAGATGCCCTGGAAAGGATGAGTAATTAACTCAGCAACGTATTCATGCAGTCTTTAAGCTGATCCAGCTACGCATAGCCATTGAACCTTGAGATTTGGGTTTATAGAGTCAAAGAATTCAGTGGTCAAGTTGAACGATTGTATAAATGTCAAAGCAAGTGTCACCACTTCCTCCTCCAAACCCTCGATCACATTCTGGGGTTTTGGCCTTGAAGCAACCACTTGCTGTTCATGTAATTGCGAATGCTATGTAATTCATCGTCTCTGAAAATCGTGAATCCATGAAAAAGTCCTCTGTTAATCTACTCGGAAGAGAGGGGGTCGGGCAGGTGATGATACTAACACATGAGAAAGTAAAGTTCATTAACCCTGAGGGGTGTAGCTCAACTGGTCAGGTTCTAGATTTTGCTCCCTACAGGTCATCAGTTCGAATCTCATAAACCTCAGAGTCATTAGAGGGTTACATGATTGTTAACTTCAGGACTCGTGAGATTAGCTAAAGTACGCATAAACTAGCCCGGACATCCACGTCAATAAAATAAAATCATAATGATGACTCAAATAGTGAAAAAATTGTACTAAATTGGCTAAAATGAAAAATACGCATACGCTCAGTTGATACAATTCATAACAAAGGGGAGGTTTTATTAACAAATTGATGAAAAAATAAGGTGAAAATAGAAAGCTTAGTTTGAGCAATTTTATGATCATTGAAGTATTCAACTTTAAAAATAGCACTTAATTGTGTCTTCGAGACACAAGATATCGAGATAGTATACTAAAAGAACATATTTTTCTATTTTAAAAGATAAAAATTCATTTTAAAATTATTTTAAAAACATATTTATTTTATATTTTTGTCTCTATCTTTCCAACAAAAACCATTTATATCTTTTTGTATCTGTTTTTGTACCTAACCTAGAATTTTTGTTCAGCTGGAAAGCTTAACCAATCTGGAAAGTTTTGTCATCGTGAAGCATTATTGAACTATTTTATCCAGGTACAAGCTTCTGTTCTTTCTGTATCCATGGCCGATTTTATTGTTTAAGAACAAAAACAAAACATCAATGATCCAAGGAAATAAATGGAGTTCATAATCTCCTTATTCATACAATACTTGTTTATTTCGAGATGCCTTGGAAAGGATAAGCAACTGATTAACAACTTAATTCAGTCTTCAAGCTGATCCTGCAACACATAGCCATTGACCCACGAAGAGAGCATCACAGTTGAGATTAGGGTTGATAGAGTCAAACAATTTGGTGGTCAAATTGAATGTTTGTGTAATGTCAAAGCAATTGTCTCCACTTCCCACTCCAAACACTTCATCACATTCTGGAGTCTTGCCCTTGAGGGATCCTGTCACTGCTTGTCAATTTTTAACGTTGACAAAAAAAAATGGGGTCAACATTTTAAAAGAATTTATCGAATGCCTTCACACAAGCAAGCAACATAAAATGCTACTATCAAACCCGGCTTATTTCAAGACTCGAGTTAATAACTATACTCTGCAGATGCAAATGTCCATGCATAACATTTTGAATATGGAATCGGGTCGAATCAATGAGCTTGTAGATTAATAGTATTCTCATAAAAAAATGAAATACGAACAGGTTCGAATCCATTTTTGTACTCAATCCATTGCTAATATAAAAATTAGTGTGGAACCCATATTCAAATACTTACATCCAAGAATTCGGCTTTCAGCCATGGAGACAGCGAGGACAAGCGAGAGCATCAAAATTGAGCTGAGGAACAAGGCTGGTTTGTGGTTCGCCATTTCAGTGTCTTCCTTCCTTTTCCTCTGCTCTTTCCCTCCTCGCCAGTGGATTCTCCTTCTGCAGTGAGATATGACTTCCCATGATACCTCATATTTTTATAGTACAACTTCCATGGATGAGGTCAAGAAAGAAGCCAAAAATCATTGTTATGTTAGTTTCTTACGAGGGGCCGGCTCTGATTTACAAAAATAAGCATATTTCCTGTTATTCTCATTCCTTGGATTTTATGTGCCCAATGCAGTAACCATCACAGAGAAACAATGGAAGTTCTCATGTTTCCTGTTCTCAAGTGGTTCCTCACCACCATATCACTATGCACAGCACTGGAACACTAGGCACAGTTTCTGAGTGAATTTCAACCTTTTAAAAAAAATTAATTTTTTTATTTTAATTTAATTTTTTAAATATTTTTAGATAATTTTAATTTGCTGATATTAAAAATAAATTTTAAAAAATAAAAAAATATATTATTTTAAAATATTTAAATAAAAAAATACTTTAAAAAATAAAATAACAAATATGCTATTGGCTAGTTTAAATCCATAGGTATATTAGAGAATTAATTTAAAATTATTTTTGATATCTTACTTGAGATTTTAATTTTTAAAAAAGTAGTCCAACCCAGCAACACCCCATTTTGGACCAGTGTAGTCCAAATTAAAAGCCCATCAATACTTCAACAGTGAAACTTTCCCTTCTTCTCCGCTGCTTGCATTGCTATTGCAATCTTAAGTTAAGACCTGCTGGTAGGGTTTATCATTCTCTCCCCAGAACTGAGATTTTCCCACTATCTCTATCTCTCTCTCTCTCTAGAAAATGACGAAATTCAGAAAGCTAAATCGACCCACTGGTCATCGTATGTCCATGCTCAGGTTCTTCATTTCTTTTCTCTCTATTTTTTTTCTTAAAAAAAGTTTGCTTCTAATTTTGTATTAATCCAGTCAAAATCGTTATTTATGATGTTTTTATTAATTTGCAGAACTTTGGTGTCCCAGTTGATCAAACATGAGAGAATTGAAACCACTGTTGCAAAGGTTGGATTTTTTTAACTCTTCATCTATAGGGTTTTTGTAGGGTTTATATACCTGGATGTTATATCGGCAATAAAGATTTAATTATTTTGACGATTTGAGACTGAAGAATCCATGGGTTTTTCATTTTTGTTTGATTTATGAGGAAGTTGATTGAAACATTGAGTAATGATGTTCAGAATATCTGGGTTTAGCTGATTTTTTGTTTTGTACAAAAAGTTTGCTGCTTTGAGTGGATTTTTGGTGGTGAATGATGCAAATTGAGGGCGATGAAAGAAATTGTTTGGTAATGATGGTGATAGGATTTCCATTTTTATTTATGATTTTGCAGGCAAAAGAGATTCGACGTCTTGCAGATAATATGGTACAGCTTGGGAAAGAGGTGTGTAATAACTTGGTTATATGAATCAGCTTGTTTATGGTTAGTAGTGATTGAGCACGTGAAAGGGATAGAATAATCAACATTATTGATGACATTGTTAACATGAACACCATCACTGGCAATTTGCAGTCTTCTTGTCATTGCTTGTTATGAGGTTGCATGAATATGTAGATTGTTCTTTAGATGTAATTGGAACAGAAAAACTGAGTTCTAGTAAAAAGGAACTTTTTGATTGGTATCAGTCAGTGCAAAAGAAAATGAGCTTTTAATCTATAAACCCGTCTCTTCTGATCACTTTCCCCCCGTCTATCATTACTTATTGTATTTCATAAAAAATACAGGGGTCCCTTTGTGCTGCAAGGCGTGCTGCGGCATTTGTGAGAGGGGATGATGTCATTCACAAGCTGTTTTCTGAAATGGCTTACCGTTACAAGTAATTTTTTAGATGTTATTATTCATCTAAGTTCTATCTGTGTAACTTTTTAGATGTTATTATCCATCTAAGTTCTATCTGTATTATTTTAATAGAAGGGCTTATGGTATGTATTGATGTTTCAGGGACAGAGCAGGTGGTTACACAAGGATGCTTCGAACTCGCATAAGAGTTGGTGATGCTGCACCAATGGCCTACATTGAGTAAGACCTTTATTGCCAATTCTAAACTGTTTTTATCACTTGAAGACTTGTTATTTTTGTTTCCACTCCTTTTGCACAACTGCTGCACTCTCCAATTGGATAAACTGTGATGAAAGTAATTGTTTTATTACAAAGAATTCTATGGAATGAATGGTCTGAATTTTTATTTTTTTTTTAAGGAACACCCTCCATATGAAACCCAAGGGATTACTGAAATCAAATAAAATTGGTTTAAATGCTTATATGAATACTTGTAGGGGAAACCTAATATTACTTTCAGTTGAAGTTCATGAACTTTCTTCCCGGTAAAACATAGATTACAACTTTCCAGCTGTCTGACAACTATTGTGTTCATCTCTGCAGCTTATGTAGAGTTGGTTTACTATTGGAGTCCATTACTTGAATTAAAAGTCAAAATGCAAAAGCTAATGGTAATGGTAATTGTTATATCAAAAGGGAACCTGTTGATGCTAGTTCTGGAAGTAATATGAATGTTAATAGCATTAAAGTTTTAAAGAACTGCAAGGATAGGATTTTGTTACTAACATCCCTATAGAGTACTGCTAGAGGGTCTGTGCACTGTTTCTCTGTCCAAAAATTATAAGGGAATTGGAGGGCTTTTTATTCTGATTGCCTTGGTTTTATATTTCCTCATGTAGACGATCCCTTTATTCTCCATTCTGCAATTTGGGTCAATAATGTCATCAGCAAAATTTCCATACCTATACAAATAAATGAAATAAGAGAATGGAACTAATTATTAGTTTATCTGTGCCCAAAGCTGAAGTTTTGCTGTGTCACCTTAGAAATAAATGTGTGATAGGCACCTGGGAGGTGTTCTGTTCAGCAGTAAATTTCAAGTCTTAGTAAGAATTGCTAATCATGCTATTATTGAAAAAATGAAATTTGAAATTTTCTACTCATTAGATTGTTAAATTGTCCTTGCTAGAAGGTTATATTTATTGGTTGAAGTATACATTCTCCATAAAAATGGGCAAAGCTGGCATTCAACAACTGGTGTAAATAATCAATAAGCTTTTCCCAGACACAATGGATGGCCAAATGCACTCGAGTATACTTCTTGCATCAGAATAAACTAATATCGAAGTATATTGAGGACGATGCCTTTCACTTTCAAATCTTTCAAAGGGAGTTAAAAAGCTGTTGTGTAATCTTTGAGGTCGTGAAGTAAGCAATGTCTCCAAAGCCAACATCTGGTGTTTTTAGAAATGATATCATTAATTGGTGTCGATTTTTTTCCAAGAGTTTGTTGAGGGTCGCCTACTAGTTTATTCTTATATTTTTATATCTGGACAGGTTTATTGACAGAGAAAATGAGCTTAGACAGTCCAAACCACCAACCCCTCAACCACCACAGAGAGCTCCTTTGGATCCCTGGACAAGATCACGGCTTACCAGGCAGTTTGCACCCCCTAAAGAAGAAAAAAGCTCTGATCCTGAGATATGATACAAAAATCATTAGCCTTTGCTTGCAGTGTTGTGTTTGTGCTAAGCTGTTAGCCTTCAATACCTCCTTCTCATGCTGTGCTATTAACAGTTTGATACCTGAATTATATGAATGCAGCATCATTTTACCTCTCACTGTTTATTGCCCCAGTTTTTGGGAGAACATAGATAAGAAGGTTCCAATATGGATCAAAATGATTGTTCTTTTCTTGCTATTGTAGAAGGGTGATTTTTGCTGTACAAATTGAAGGTTTATTGTAGAACATGTATCAGGGTAATGTCATTGTGCAAGAATTTAGAGTCGGATATTTTGATTATGTTGAACTTACTCTGACCTTGTTTGATTTGCGTTTCAATGCCATGACATGTAGATCTTGCTCTAGTATTTTCACTATCCGCTGGGTGAAGCAAAAATATATTTTAACTAAAAAAAAATGATAATAATCATGAATTGAATGAGGATTTTATTTAATTTTAAGATGGAAACACATAATCTGAACTTATATGTAAAAGCAGATAAGTGATAACAAAAGTGAAATTATATTATTTTAGTTTTGAGCTAAATAAAAAATATATTATTGATAACAAATAATAAAACTGTTTAAAATTGTTAGACAAAAAAAATATTAAAAAGAAGAAGAAATAATAGCTTGGATGTTACGGATTAAAAATCGTTAAACCTCTAATTTAGATTATGCAATGATTTATTTTATTAATTTTTTTAACACAAATATAAAATAACAAAAAATTTAAAAAGAATTTACATTCTTTTTAGATTGCCCAACATACCTTAGTATTAAAAAAAAACCAACCTAGATGCAAGGGCTTTCTAGCCCAACCCATGCACCTGAGCCTAACTGTTTTTATAATTTTTTAAAAGAAATGAAGACATGTTGTCCATTTAATTTTTATTTTTAAAAAAATAAAATAGTAGTTGATGTATTTTTTTGGTTTTTTTTGCTAAATCAAAACACATAGAGAACACTCTAAACATCTTAATAAACTTATTCATGATCTCAAAAAATCCAAAAATAACTTAAAAAACCAAAATCAACACAAACATGAAAATATTCTCATGGTTAGATCTACATCCTTGAGCAAGGAGAAGAAAAAAATACTTAGGTAAAACTCCTCTCGTCAAAATAAACTAATTGAAACTGATATCAATTATTTTGATGGTTGAAATCATCATTAATGACTATTTTTTTTCTACACTAGAATCTAATGAGCCTCTTTCCTTGCATAAAAAATATTAAAAATAAGAAAAATAAAATTTAATACCTAAAATAAATTCTTGACAACCTAAAAAACCAACCACCAATAAACAAAAAAAAAAATAGGACCAAAATATGTTTCTCTGAATAAAATTCAAAATCATCACTTATTTTACCTTTTTTTTTTAACTTTGATCCTATATTTTTCAATCTAAATTTTTTTAACAAAAAATGTAATTAAATGTTAATTTAGATTTAAATAAGTTCATTTGATAAAAAAAAAAAAAAAAGAAGAAGAGGAAGAAGATTAAATTGAAAACTTAGAAGAAATTTATTATTCGAACCCACGTAAATACGTGAGAGAATGAAGGACTTTAGTTTATGACAACAGTTCGGAGTGTTGACCAGCACCAGTTCAAAAGGCATGCTTAGCAAGTCAACAGTCAACATTCCGAGGAAGAGCCAAATCTGCAACCGCCGCCGCCCCACGCACCTACCTGAAGAGAATTGAATTAAAAGCAAGGTTTTGCAGTCCAAACAAAGAGTAAAAATCAGGGAAAGAACGCCGCCCGAGGAGTGGAAAACTTGGCCCCTACCCTCGTTTTTAACTGCTCTCCAGTTCAATTATCCTTTTCAAAAGATAATTTAATCACAAATTCCAAAAAAATTTCCTCTACTTTTTGAAGTTCGTTGTCACAAAAAGCCTTTTTCAGTCGTTGAACATAATTACTAGCAGAAACCAAAACATGCGAGGGAGGGAAATCACTTCACAACATCTGGGAAAAGTATTATAGCTCTTTTCTCGCAAAACACATTCTTTATTTTGTTTTATTTTTATAAAGTTTGTGTAATCCAAGTGTTTTGCTTTTTCTTTTTTTTTCTTTTTTTTGAATTTTTGTTATAATTTTTTTAAAAAAATTTGTTTTTGTCAATATTAATCTTAAATTTAATAACACAATTAAAAAATTCTCTACGCTGCTGCCAATATTCTAGTTATTATCTGTTGGTGGGCAGTAACGAGCACCACCTTGCAAGAGATTGGCAAGTGTTCTTTCCTTTTGGCTTTGTACATAATTTTCTGTGTCAACTCGGTGGGGAGACAAATTAATCGAGTTGAGACATGGCCATTGAAATAGGGTAGTACTGATCAGATGTTAATTACTATATATTCTTATTAGGTCATTGGCAACTTTCCAAGACAAGTACTGGCGTCCCAAAACTCAAGGGATTAATTACATCTCATACATAGACCATACAAAAATCAAGATGAATTAGGCAAGCAACCCATCTACATTAATGGTGCTTTGGTCAAGGGCAAGCCCATTCCCATGATAGGCGTGGAAGAAAACAGAAATGGAGTCTACCTGTTGTTGGGTTGCTTAACTTCCAATGCAATTCACGTACACAGACAGTCCCCTTCAAACATTCATCCATTCCAGTTTTGGTACGTAATGCAGATACACTTACACTTATATATATATATATATATATATATATATATATATATATATATGTATATATATATAGCTAGGGATATTGGAGTAACAGAGAGATACGTATAAGCTATAGGTGCAAGGATTCCATCCTACAAAGAAGTTCCACCTTCTTGGTCGGGCAAGATCTAGCTGAAACTTTAAACTTAATATTACAAGTTACTGTCATGATTATAGTATAATCATGCCTTATTAGGCCTTTTTGCAACATTCCATTGTCACTTAAAAACTGGGTTTATGCGGTGGATCTCGTTGCTTGGATATAATTAAAGAATGATCAGAAGGGGGAGGGGAGGCTGTAAAGTAGAGATCTTCAGCCAAGCCAATATTGCCATTACTTGTTTGTGCATATAACTACAAAATGCCTAATCAAATTATTTATAATTCGCGTTACAAAAAGACGATAAAATCTATATTTTTCTCTTTTCTGGGAATATATATATAAACTAAAAACACTTCAGAATCATGCAACTGTGTGCCAACGCACTTTGTTTCAGCCACCCTCCTTATATCACAAGGTTTTGACCAGATTTTAAACATCTTTTTTGTGAGAATAGTTTTTGAAAGCACTCCTAAACCTATATATCATTTGCTGCCTTCCTATACTACTTCTTCAGTAAGACAATTTATTGAGGTGCTGAAACCTGTATCACATGGTTTAGCAATGATTGAGAGAGGACAAAGGGATTTAGCCAATTGGGTTAACAATCAATTTTACTGCTGTTAATCAGTATGTTTTACTGACAATCACGAAGAAAAAGCAGCACCAATGTCCACTCCCACCCCCTGTTTTGGTAAGTGAGATGGGGACATTTGATCACTTTTGTTGTGTATTAATGCAAGGTGTTTTTTATTTTTTAAACATGTTTTTTTAAAAAAAAATACATTAATTTTTTTTTATTTTTAATAATTTTTAATCTTATATATCAAGTTTCATTTTTGGAGTCCAATGCAAACCTTTATATATATATATATAACAGGTTTTGAGTATTTAGGGGGGAAATAAAGAAAATAATAATAAATTTGGTGACAAAAAAAATTGAAAATGAAAATGAAAACTCAATTAAGCCAGCTGCCTAATAGTGAAGGAAGGAAAATTCAAATGGACGTTAACTCTGTCTATATTGACTACTACTCCTTCCTCTCGTTTGCTCTCAACCTGTCTTTCATTATGGCACCCTCACCATCTTTCTATTTCTAAAAAGGCTAGGAAATACCATCATCACGACCTAAGGTTTGCTTCACCAATCCCCTCATTGATATAGAACTTCATGAAAATGTTATTTGATCGTCTTTTTTCCTTCTTTTTTTAACTCCTTAATTTCTGGCTTGTTATTTGCCTGGTTGCTTCTTGAAGCTTAATGTTGTCTCCATGATTCTTGCAGGCTTTCGCTCGATCATTAACTATCACACGGTACAATATTCTCCTGTTGCTTACATACAGGAATAAGTTGAGCAATGGGTGGCGCACCGGGTTCGGTTGAGCCTAGGCATAGGCTATCTGCATCATTGTAAGTTACTATAAAAAAAAAATTTACAGACTAAGGTACATACTTTCATCAATCAGCATGCATTATTTGTCACAGAAAGTTTTCAAATATCTGCTTCTTGATCTTGTTCGCATAATTAACTCTTGATTGTCTCCACAAGTACTGCAATATATTTACATAGTCATTCGTATTCTGAAAAAATTATGGTTGATGGATTCTGTGGACTCTGCTGTTGTAATTCGTCAATGCAATGGACTTTGTAATGTGATTGGTTTAGTTCGCATGAACTAGGTCTGCATCAACTAGTCTTGGAGCCCAGTTTTACAGATTCTCAACTTCAGGCATCTCAAGCTCAAATCTAAAGTGCTTATCCGATGAATCAAAGTAGTGGTTGAAGATATTGCTTCTAACCGAATCCAACAATGTATGAAACTTGTGATTTTCTTTCAATGCAAGTCGCTCGAAAGAGAAAATTCCCAGAAGGAAAATGTTTTATATAAATATAGCAACAGCTCTTTCGATATAGTAATGGTGAGCCTAGGCCATGGATTGGTGTCTCTGTATTTATATGACTGTGAAGTAAAAGCAAGAAGGAACTAATCAACAAGGAAAATGTTAACGCAATTCTGTGTGATCTCCATAATTATGATGAGATCAGATTGACTGTTTTAAGGGAAAGTTTGGTAGAGTGCAATGAGATTTTTTCTGTAGCTAATCAAGAAAATACAGTTGACCTACTGATAAGGAAAAGATAATTATACAATCTCGAGATAAATATATTGTTTCCAACAGCATTTAGTGCATTTCCATGGACAATCAGATCATTTTTTTCTGTTCATTAGTACTTTTCATGCAGTTTTCCTGTTTTGCTTATTCCGCCTCTCTTTTTTTCGATCGTAATGTTTGTTTGCAAATTTATTTCTACTCGAACAGTGAAGATTTATACAAAAGAAGGTTAACAAGATATAAAGTTAAAGGTGTTCAAAAGCCCTTCAACATCCCCATCCAAGATAGAAGTCCTTGTTTCAAGTTCCCACTAATCAAATTAGTCCTTGTGGTCATTATCGGTGGCACTGTGGTATCACTCTTATACTCTCCAGATGTTGATCAACTATCTCACCCAGGTTCAAGGTACATTTCACCATGCCTTTTCACCTGCTCTTTTGACTCTTAGGTTTTCCATAAAGCTTACTGCTTTTTTCATATTGGAACTGTGTGGTTCGAACACTTCCCTCACGCTGTGCGGTTGGTGCCGGGTCCTTTCAGCATTTCTGCTACCAAGTTACTAAGAGATAGCAATTTATCTAATAAAAATTTAAGTTAGATTCAGTGGTAATAGAAAAAATCATTAAGATTCTGTTGTCTGAACCAGACATCCTTTGTAGAAATGTGTTCTAGTCCGATCCCATGCACCAAAGTGTTAATGTGAATAGTAAATTGAGGAAACATCTGTTTCTTAAATTTCTAACATATTTGATCCTGGAAAGCTTTTTGGATATTGACTATTCCAACACAGTTGGCCAATTATGCATATGCCGCAGTTGCAACAAGAAGTGTCAATTGGAGAAATGTTTATTCATGAAAGCAGCCTGAATCAGATCTAAAAGAAGCTGAAATTTTGTTATTTATCGCAGACAAAATTTTGTGAACAGATGGATTTGGGGGGGATTGGATCCTAGATATGTATCAGATTTAGATGTGAACTGGGATGATGTGATGAAAGTCATTGAGAAGCTTGGTGAAAAGAATGACTATCAGGGAATTGGTCTTCTAAACTTCAATAACAGTGAAATCAGTTATTGGAAGCACCTTATGCCTGACGCTACACATGTTGCTCTTCAACTAGACTATGCTGACAAGAACATGACCTGGGATTCATTATATCCAGAATGGATTGATGAGGAACAAGAAAAAGAAGTTCCTGTTTGCCCATCTCTACCGAAACCTGAGACTCCTAGAAAACGACTTGACCTCATCGCTGTGAAGCTTCCTTGCAGAAATGAGTGGAATTGGTCGAGAGATGTTGCTCGGTTGCACTTGCAGCTAGCAGCAGCTAGTCTTGCAGCCTCTGCCAGAGGGTTTTATCCAGTCCATTTGCTCTTTATCACCGCGCGCTTTCCCATACCGAACCTCTTCACTTGCAAGGAACTTGTTGTACGAGATGGGAATGTTTGGTTATACAAGCCTGATGTGAACGTTTTGAGAGACAAACTCCAGCTCCCAGCTGGCTCTTGTGAACTTTCACTTCCTCTCGGAGACAAAGGTTAGTTATATCCAATTTCAACAACATTTTTCCTTTTGAATGTAAAACACTTGTAGCAGACAGAATTCTGATACTCCTTTAAAGCAGAACGGGCTTATTCAGGGAATCCACGTCGAGAAGCGTATACAACGATTCTCCATTCTGCTCATGTTTATGTCTGTGGAGCCATTGCTGCAGCACAAAGCATTCGCTTGTCAGGCTCAACTCGAGACCTTGTCATACTTGTTGACGAAACTATCAGTGTTTACCACAGAAGTGGACTTGAGGCAGCTGGATGGAAAATCAGGACAATTCAAAGAATACGGAATCCAAAAGCTGAGAAGGATGCATATAATGAATGGAATTATAGCAAGTTCCGGTTATGGCAGCTGACAGACTATGACAAGATCATTTTCATCGATGCTGATTTACTTATACTTAGGAACATCGATTTCTTATTTGGCATGCCAGAAATATCCGCAACAGGGAACAATGCTACTCTTTTTAACTCGGGTGTGATGGTCATTGAGCCTTCAAACTGCACATTCAATCTTTTGATGGAACATATTAACGAGATCGAATCCTATAATGGTGGAGATCAAGGCTATCTGAATGAGATCTTTACATGGTGGCATCGTATTCCAAAACACATGAACTTCTTAAAACATTTCTGGATTGGTGATGAGGAAGAGGTTAAGCAAAAGAAAACTAGCCTTTTCGGAGCCGAGCCTCCAATTCTCTATGCCCTTCACTATCTTGGTGTAAAGCCATGGTTGTGCTTCCGAGACTACGATTGCAACTGGAATGTGGACATATTTCAAGAGTTTGCAAGTGATATTGCTCATGAAAAGTGGTGGAGAGTATATGATGCAATGCCTGAGCAGTTGCATCAGTTTTGTTCCTTGAAATCGAAGCAAAAGGCACAACTAGAATATGATCGAAGAGAAGCTGAGAAGGCAAACTACACAGATGGTCATTGGAAAATCAAAGTTCAAGACCGTCGCTTAAAGAAATGTATTGACAATGTCTGCAACTGGAAGAGTATGTTAAAACACTGGGGCGAGACGAATTGGACTGATGATGAATTTCTTAATCCATCACCACCAGCTATTAGCACAGCATCTCTTTCTGGCCTGTGAATTATCATTTCCCATTAGTCTCACCATATTCATATGCCTCTTTAGTATAAACGAATCACCCCTCTCCTTTTCCAAAGCATAAATTTCAAGACCACTCTGTGTTCGAGATAGAATATCCATTTCATGTTTCTGTAGCCTGAGTTAGAAACAGATTCGAGAGAGTTATTTGATTTTTGTTCTTTATACTAGTGCAATTTTCCCATAATTCCATTACTCATCCTGTCTTATTCACAGAAACCAGACTTGCAATTACTCTACATGCTTTCAAGTGATTCTATAGGCCATTACAGAGCCTGATGGAGTGATGCCTCTTAAATTTTTTTTACCTCTCCAAATCTTCTAGACTACTGGAGTCACATGTCTGCAGCCTATGGTGTGAAAATAATTGAGACAAAGGAGGCCGCATGCCATATGTGATCTATGAATATTTGTGAAATCTGTTAATAAGTGCACCAACGCAGTGCGGCGGCAACTTAGGCTGATGATAGTATGGGATAATTCTATCTTACCTCATAACTTAGGCTGATGATAGTATGGGATAATTCTATCTTACCTCGTAAGATCAATCGACACTAGAGAGCATGAGGTTTTCATATCTAGCAGATCACAGCTGAGACCCACTACAACACAGCTTGACTAGAGGGTGTTGATTTTCATATGTGGTGGTTATAGCACACTTTATGCATTCGTGTAAGCATACAATACAAATGGGAAGCAGACCTACAAATGGTAGAGTAAAGAAGAAGAAACAGGCAAGTGAAAGGAAAGAGGTATGGAGGTGGGAGGATAGGAGCATGTCCAAGCAAGTGGATGCCAGAGTGGAGTGCCACAATGGGATTCAGTAATGGAGAGTAAAGTAGACACCAAGAAGTCCATTTCCTCTAAGGGGAAGATGAGGCACAGAGTGGAAAGCATGCGCAGACCAACTTCAAGCATGAGATAGTTATTGCACTTGCCATATCCTGAAGCTTAAGCAAGTAATTTTAGCTGCATATGTTGTATAGCAGAAGTATTGACATAAATGTAAAGAAAGGTGTGGCATACGAGGACCACTTGTTCTTCCATCACGATTAAGAAACTGATAAACTTTCGGCATCGTGTGACAGCGACTGAAACATGGGCTTAACCCTATTCCACTTGGAATCATGCCTGTGGCGTATGCGTACATGCTCATATGATCTGAAAATGACATGTAGAAAACTGTTCCTTCATGGGGTTTCGTAGTTCTTTTGTCAGTACAATTAGGAAAAAAATAGTAATAGTCAGAAGCTGTCCAGACACATGCTCACATGAAAGCATCATGCGGGGAAAAAATAAAGTTATTAGACCTATATGTGGTCATTTTTTGTTCTATTAATGAATAGAATGTAAAGAGAAGTTAAGTAAGGGTTTACTATTCCTCGTCAACAAATATTCAAATTTTTATACCTAATACTCCCATAAATAATTCTAACTATACAAGAACAATAATTAATTTTAACTTTAAAGAGTTTGTATCGAAGCTAATCATTTTCGGTTCGATTCGGTTTTTATCAAAAAAAAAAAAACCAAACCGAAAATTTAAAAAAAAAAAACTGAAACCGGTTCAAACCAAACGGTTTCGGTTCGGTTCGGTTTTTTAGGACAAAAACAGGTTCAAACCGGTTTGACTCGTTTTTTCGGTTTGGTTCGGTTTTTTCTGGTTTTGGCTCGGTTTTTTGCCGGTTTGGCTTGGGTTTTTTTCATTTTGGATTCGGTTCAGTTTTTTCGGTTTTAGGCTTATAAAACCGAAGCCGAATCGAACCGGTCGATTTTTTCAAAATTTTAATCAGTTTTTTTTCACGGTTTGGTTTTTTCGGTTATTTTTTTTCAGTTTTCTCGGTTTTTTTGATTTTTTTACTCACCTCTAGTTTGTCTCTAGTTTGTATAGAAACCCTGCCCTCTCTAACCAATTCGGCATATGCAATCTCGTTTCCATCAAAACACCCTTTAATTTATAACTTGAATGTATTAGTTAATTCAATAGCTTTTTTCATTGTTTTGTGAAATAAAACTTGATTCTTTAATTGTTTGGCTATAAATTCTAATATGATCATGATAAGAAGAGTTCTACTAGTTAACTCAGGTTTTTTTTAAGTTAAAATAATATTGATTTGAAAAAAAATTAAAATCAATCTAAGTTTTGAAAATGTTTTATGTTAACCTGCTGAGTAGACTAATTAACTCCAGGTTGGCTATCTTTTTGAAACTCAGCTCGTGTTAGGACCAGGTCAGCCAGGTTCTACTTCTAGATCCAAATCAGGTTTTATAACTATGGAAAAAACTGTACTGGTTAGTTTAGCTCATCATCTCTCTAATTCTGCATTCTAGGAAGCCGATTTAGTCAATGGCTGGCTTTACATTTATTTCACGTAGATGTACCCAATATTTCAGAAATAAAAGTGCTTAAACTATTCATTCAGGTCACCTCTTTTTGTATTTTGTCAGTTTTGCAAAGTAACCGATCATGGAGAGCATCCTTTACCGGCAAGTAAAGAGAACCGGTATGTTGTATCATAGTCCCAATACAGCATGGAAAACAATCATCTCATAAGGTTTCTGATGCACACTTTCTTTTTTGCCCTTTCTCATGACTGATCTTGACTGGATCTTGTTCACGCAATAAACTAAGTTCCTTTGGACTCAAAATTCGGGGTAATTTTGAGTAATTTAGCCCAGTAATATGCACCCGGTTCCACTACTCGATCAAGAACATTTGAGTATATGAGATTATCCATTTGCCAAGGGTTCATATTTAACTAGAAGGAAACACATAAACATGGTGTACAAACAGGAGGAATTAGCCAGAGGACAATTGGTTTCTACAAAGAATTGCTGATGTGATAAGTTACTGACTTCAAATGGGAAATTTTGTCGTCATTTCACGAATTTTGTAATTACGGAGGGATTCATCCTCGCCAAATTGTGTCTAATACTACAGGTTCTGCTAACAACTCTCGGCAGATGGCCTTGTTATTATTGTAGCTAACTAGACAAAACGATCAAGAAGACGTTGGAATCCACTCGTCTCCTTGAATGAAATTCTGCACTGAATATGCATCTACATGCTGTGCAGGAATCTGACTACTCCATGTTACTCTCTGAGACGAATTAGATCCTGGTCCAGAATTCTCAAATTCTCCATAGTAAAGTGTTTCAAGTGCAAAACCTCCACTCCATGGCAACCATCCTTGTGGTGTTACAAGAGCTTCCAAGTTACAGTGTACAAAAACAGTCCTTGAGTATTCCTTCCATGGCCTTCCCAAGAAATTCTTGTGCACGCTAGGGTTGCTTCTATATAGTGCCATATATTCCTCAGTTCCATTGATCAGACAATTTTGAAAGACGAAACCCGTTGATTGGGCAGGGTCTGTCCTGCCATGCGCTGTGACAGCATTAGTTTCACCTTTTTCTGGATTTTCTTGCCTTGGACGGACTAATATCTGGCAATCTTGAAATATTGCAGCTGAGTTTCCAAAAATGAAGTCCACATTTCCCTCAATGCGGCATGATTTGTAGAATTGGCGAAGCGAATGAGCATATAAAGTGTCTTGACTGCCTAGGAATTCACAGTTCTCTATAATGGACAGATCACCATCTGATCTGAAAGCAACTGCTTGGTGGGTGGGGGCTCCTGCTGTGTTCTGGATTGTTAGTCCTCTGGCCATAAATCCATCACCAAGAACTCCTGCATCAAATAATAGAACATATCAAAACAAGGTGAGAAATTTATCCCCAAAAACCACCATTTTCCCTTTAAAAAAAAATTCAAAATTATTTGACAGGCACATCAGCAAAGTTCTTTTGCTTAGGAGGGGACCTTCCACTGATAGCAGCTAACAAATCCACGTAGAACTACTCATGGCTTTATGGATTGAAGAATGAATATGCTGATGACTAACAAGCTCCCCTCGTGATCATTTCGACAAATTGGACAAGCAGGACTTGCAACCAGGACGCTATTTATCATACCAGCAAAAATCAAATTACAAGAAATCAAACTTATCCTAACAAGATGGCTAAAACATAACCTGCTGTGCACCCTTGGAAATTTTTGTTTTCATTTCGGATCAGAATCGATTGCCTCAAAACCTAAACTTGCAACTCATGGTTTTCCAGGACTTGTAGCCACAATAGTGATAGGCAAACCATGTGCTTGGCTTGAATTCAAGCTTCAAAGTACCTTCCTAATTTCACAATGAGTTGAGAGCAATGCCAACATATGGGAGGCAGATCATGTGATAGAATAATACAAAAGGTCAGCTTGACTCTCATATATCAAATCGACCTCTATCACCAAATATTACAAATCAATCACTAAATTATTTGTTGTTCTCCAATCAAATACTTTTCCATCAAAACGTGAAACTACTTCCCCTTGGTGAGAAAGTTGCGAAATTTAGAAATAAATAAAAAGTTACCTGCTTCCTCTCAATCTCAAATACAAACCTGTATGCCAAGCCTAACAATGGAGACCAAGTTCAGCTCGATAATTCATGGATTGATCCGATAATCTAATAATCCAAATCCTTGTTTATGTTAGTCCTCGGATAGAATCTGAAAACTATGCTATGCGACATTTGACGTAAAAGGGAGGGAAATCATTTTAAAGACGACGGCTTGACAATTGGACCGTGCACTTCATAGCTGCATAATTCCTTCTTTTTTTTTACACCCAAGCCAATTCACAAGAGGTAAAAATAATTGTTACCGAGTGCTTGACTACAAGTGAATGCTGACTCAGCATGCCATATGTCATCGCATCCAAATGCCATCACATGTGCCGTGATGAGTCAGCATCCAGCTAAGTCAAGGGGCCCACCACGACCTTCAACATTTCCAGAAAAGCAAAGATCAAGAACAAAATTTAATTAAAATAACAAGAGTTTAAAAAAAAAAAAAAAAAAACCTTACCAACTGTTGCTGTGTTGTAGGTAGAAATCCCAGGCTGGCCCGCAGTTAACGACCCTGTAATTACTGTTTTGCCCATCCCATCCCCTAAAAACACTACATTCTTTTTCTCTAACGGCACTCTAACAATCTCGTCATAAACCCCCTCCTTGATAGATATCACGTACCTACGTCCCCACTCATTATCCGGTGCCGTATTGACCGCCTCCTGCACCGTTTTATAGCACCCGTTGTCATTCCCGTTCTTACATACCGTCACATCCGGCGTTAAATTGGACGGAATCCCACCCCTAAACTCTGAACCGAAATCCCCACCCGACCCGAGTTCCCAAACCCCGTCCCGTTCTGTTTTTGGTGGGCCCCACGACTTGGTGTCATTACCAAAAGCATCGTAAGACACGATCATGCTCAGAGCATTACTGGAGAAACTCATCAAGGTGTCTAAAAACGACATCGTCTGGTTGGTGAGAGACGTGTCATTCGCGTACTTCAATGCGTTGGAACAATCGTATTGGTACAACAACGCAGCACTCATCCAAGCTCTAGCGTCCTTGATCTTTCCACGTGGCAAAGCATCACGCGCTGATCTTGTTATACGGTACTGTGAATTGTTTAACACCTCCATGCAGTTTTTTGCGGCTGTTGTGCGGTCTATATTCCCTGCGGACGACTCTAGGATAGACTTGACCATTGATTGGGCAGTTTTGAGGTTAGTGTCGGAGACAGAGATTGCTGATTGGATGATTTGAAGTGGGGTTGGATTTTGAGGGACATTAGCGTTAGACAAAGAAGAGACACAAGTGTCCTGTAATCTAGTGGCTTTACAAGCTTGGAGAATCCCAGGTGGGGTTGTTGTAGCGAAGGAAGGTGGTTTTGATATTTGTTTTTGTTCTTGTTTCGTGGGGGGTTGGTGGTTTATCTTTAAAGTGGCGGAGGAGGAGAGGGAGAGGAAGAGGAAGAGAGAAAGGAGAGAGAAAGAGAGAAGTGAAGCCATGAAAATGTGAAGAAAGTTTCTTGGTTTTCTTGGATAATGTGTGGTTGATGTTAGCTTTGTTGTTAACGTTGTCATGGCAACGAAGGTATTTATAGTGATGGAGTGGAGTGGTCAAAGATTGAATCAATGGATGTTTGTGATTCTAAAGATTTTGGTTTCTTCGTTTAGGTTCACGAGATCAGGTCACTGGTTCTTTTGACATTAAACTTTTTGAGACAGAGAGAAGAGACGGTGGGCTGGTGGAAGGCAGAGACCAGGGAGTGGTTACTACGAGTCTTGTCACCAAGGAGTGGTTACTGAGTCTTGTCACAGGTGATGGAAGAGGAAAGTGAATCAAAACTATCGTGATTTTTTTGGATGCTTTCGGTGGTATAGGGGTTAGTTGGTTTTTAAAAGTGATTTTAGTTTTAGTTTAAAAATGTATTTAATTAATTATTTTATTATTATTTTTATATGATAATATTAAAAATTAAAATTAAAAATATATATTTTACATTATTTTTAAGATCGGCACTCAAGTTAGTGTTTGGTATTGTTATAGCTGTGGTTTTTTAAAGTATTTTTTATTTGAAAATAATATTTTTTTAATTTTTAAAATTTATTTTTAATATTAATCTAAAAATATTAATTTAAAAAGAATTAAAATTTTATAGAACGCAATTTTTACCCAAAAACAAAAGCTATAAAGGTAATGGGCGGAATTAGTTTTGTGGGAACGGAAGCTATAAAGCCCTATTTTCAAACCTACCACAAGTAGACCTATGAGACGAGGCCTGAGGTGGGCTTGATTTTCAACGCAAAAAAATATATATATATTAATATGGTGTGATCAAATTAAAAAGTGAGGTTGATAATTACTTGATGAATCTTGAATCTAGAAAAAATTTGCTTCAAACTGTTGATTTTTTTATTTTTAAAATTTATTATTAAAATAAAATGATTTTTAACTTTTTTATAAAATAAAAAAAATTAATTTAAGTTAATAAAAGTTAACCCATCTAATTATTAACCTACCACTTGTCCCGCGTTAAATTCTAAGTTAGGTTTGAAATATATGCATAAAGTAAATTCTACACCCTAAAGTCAAAAGCTATTGATTTTAGTTAGACTGACTTGATAGGGATTTATGGAATGGATTTGTTTCTAGATAGGAGTTTAATTTTAATGTAAAATTTATCAAGTATTTTTATTTAATTTTATTTTATAAATTAAAAATTTATTTGGGAACGCGGTTGAAACTACGTTCTTTTAAAATTTAAAAAAACATTGTTAAAAATTATTTATTTTTTTATTTTCAGATCGTTTTGATATGTTAATCTTAAAAATAATTTTTAAAAAATAAAAAAACATTATGTTAATACATTTATAAACAAAAAACACTTTAAACCACTACCACAATCCCAAACAAACCATTATAAATTAAAAAAAAAAAGGGAATAAAATGTAGCATTCAAATAAAAATGAATAATATTGATTGGAATTATTATTGGATTAAGTGTAAAAAAAAAGAATAAAATCTAGTATTCAAATAAAAATGAATAATATTTATTATATAAACAACTTATATATGGTAAGCCCTTAAAATTAAACTAAAGATTAATTAAGAACATTAATTTCGATGCTTCTCGTGTTCCGTTTCCTTCTCGGCGGATCTCTTGTTCTGTTATGGAAATGGGCCAGTTTTCTAAGAAATTGTTGGGCCCAAGTGCCTTCGGCTTGTAGATGTTACGGGAACCAGCAAGCAGAACCATATACATAAAATTTCAAATTTTTTTTTTTTTGCTAAAATTGAGTGCGGTTTGTACTTTTTGGATCGTTTTGATGTGCTGATGTCAAAAATGATTTTTAAAAAATAAAAAAACATCATTGGCATGTATTTCGGCACGAAAAGCTATTTGAAAAGCAACCACTACCACACTGCCAAACACTTATCTCTCACGGGCCCCTCTCCCTTCCCGTTTTAAAGCCCGGTGCTAGAGCCTCTAGTTACAATTACATTATTACATTTAATATATATATATATATATATATATATATATATATATATAGTGAGCTCAGTTTTTTACTGTGGTTCTAGACAGAAAAAATTATAAATTAAAATTTAATAGTATAAATATGATTTTATCATTGCTAGAAAAAAATATTAAGCCTGTCATTCGGGTAGATATATTTTTTTCATGAGATATGTTTGTTGTTGTAAAATTAATTGGGGACAAAATGATTTGAACATGTTTTTTATAAAGTAATGATTATTTTGCTTCAAAAACAAAAACAAAAACAAAAAAAAATTTGACTGAGGAGCTTTTTTGTCTTTTTAAAAATAAACGGTAGAGTTATGGTCATGACCTTCTAAGAGAAACAAATATAATTGCACGGAGGGGCTTCATTATCCTTTTCTTTTTAAAACAATAAAATAACGGAATTAACCTTATAATTTTAAAAAATAGAGGTTATTTGTGAGGGAGTTTGTTTCTTTTTTTACTTATTTATTGTTATTTTTAGGTTTTGTCAGAAAAGGCTTGATAATTTCAAGTTTTTAAATATTATTTTTAAAAAATTGTTGACACGTCCATTGTGAGGGACCGTACAATGGCTAAAATCCTGCTTCCACGACGATGTTGGGAGCAGCGTCTCGTCTTCTTTCCAACGGTGTGGCGCGTGCTCACAAAGAAGGTCCTTTATTAAAAATTAATTTATTTATTTTTTAAAATTATCATTTGACATTTGATTATTAAGCTCGTAGCCTTTTTTTGTGTGTTTTTTTAGTTGAGTTATCACGATCTCATGTCCCGGGTCATAGGTTAGTCAAATAACCATGGTTGCCTCATATTTTTTCCCTCAATGTTTTATATGATATTGATTTTTTTTAACAATTTCATAATTTGATATTAAATTATTGGCCCTTAAACAATGTGATTTTTTCACTTTTCTTTGCTAAACCGGGCTAGCTTGCATTTTCTTATTCATTGTTTTTTATTTAACTTTTGTCTTTTTTGCTAGGTTTTTTTTTAAAGTCTATTTATTTATATATCTTAATCTCATGTCGCAAGTGGTGGATCAATTAAATTAACCCAAGTTAACTCAAATTTTTTTTCTCAGTTTTTTTTATGATTTTTTTTTTCAGTTTCATCATTTTGCATTAAATTTTTGCCCTTGAACTTTGTTATTTTTCTAGGTTCTCCTTTTTGTTTTGTTATTTCAAGAGCAGGTTGGTAAAGCTAACTCATGTCAGCTTGCATTTTCATTCATAATATTTTTATTTATTTAACTTGGGCCTTTTTTGTTAGGCTTTTTTTTAGGTCTAATTTTTTTTTATTCTGATCTCATCTTGCATGTGGTAGCTTAGTCAAGTTAACCCGGGTTAACTCGGATTTTTTCCCTCGATTTGTATGACATTTTTTTCAATTTCAACATTTTGCATTAAATTATTTGCCCTTGAGCTCTATTATTTTTTCACTTTTCTTATTGTTTGGTTATTCCGAGAGCGGGTTAATAAAGTTAACCTGGATTGACTTAGGGTTTTTTTAATTTTTTTTATTGAACTTTGGTTTTTTTTTTACTAGGTCATCCTTTTGAAATTCTTTTTTTTTTTATCCTGATCTCACATCGTAAGTTGTTGTTTATTTGTTTCGTTAAGTTACCCCGAGCTGGCTCGGGTATTCTTTTTTAGCATTGTATTTTTAAATTTTTTTTTGTTTTCATCTTTGATATTAAGTTATTAAACCTTGAACTTTACAATTTTCTTTTATTTTTTTTACGGGTTCTTTTGGTCTCGTATCCCAGGATGCATTTTAGTTAATTTAACCCGAGCTATATTGAATTATCGTTGCTTGAATATCATTTTTTAGAGTTGGAAAAGGTTTGGCCCGACCAACGATGTAGCGCAAGCTATTATCTAATACTAAATTGCTGGATTTATTCATTTTACTTCATATAAAGCCTACAACTTTTTATTGATCCACATATTGAGATTCATAGTATGCAACAAACAATATCCGAAACTTATGAAAATATAAAAATACTTATAATAATGTCTTAAAAGTGATGTATTACTCATTAAGACAAAAAATAACTATCATTGTAAATGGTCATGCATTTGGAGAGAGTATTGAAAGTGGTGTTGGCTAACAACAAAATATAAATGTGAAGACATAATTGTTTTCGAAGTTTTTTTTGATACAAAGTCTTACCAACCACTTTCAATTTTTTTTTCTTAGATCTTGTTTGATAGAACTTTATCATACAAGAACTAGTACGTTAGATTTTTGTTGATGAAATTGCTTATTATTTGTATAAACAATATATATAAAAAAATTACTTAAAATTTTATAATATGTTTTTACAATTATGGGTGACTAACATACCTAAAATTACTACAAGGATCAAAATAATCAAAACCCAAAACTTGAGAGTCCATGGATGTGACTGTATGTGGTAGTGTGTTGAATGAACCTTGTCCCTGTATTGGGAGGCAACTGACACCCATTTTTACAATGTGAGCTCTGTAGCTAAATTAGTTACATTCCCTGGAACCTATTTTGCACACCCTTGCTCTCCATTTCAACTCTCTCTGCTACTTCCTCCATTGAACACAACCACCACGCCTGCCACCGCTTCGCCCACCCATCATTCCCGCCTATCCACTGAACCTCTCCGGTGACAAATCCTCCATTGATCACATATTATTATTATTATTATTCGATTGAATTACAATATATAGGGGAATATGGCAAGCGGGCAAGTGTCAAAACGAGTCAAGTACAAGAGCTCAGTGAAAGACGCTGGCACTCCTGGTCGACTATTTTTGGTACTTTTCACTACCTTTTCTTTCCGGGCTTTCAATTTTATCGTCAAAGATTGAAACTTGATGGCATTTTTTTGTGTTTTTGGGTTCGGGTGCAGACTTTGGAGAGGTTAATGTTCAAGCCTAACAGTCCTAATTCTGCTACAAAGCTTAATATGGAGTTTAGATTCATTAAAAGTAAAGGACTCAGTTCATTTTTTGTTTGTTTTGGTGGGATTTTGTATCTTTGTTTTTGGTGTGATGGTTTGTGTTTCTATTTTTATGTACATTGAATGCGTAGATCATAGGTACACTAAGGAGGGATCAAATAAAGCACCAATGCTTAATCTCACTTCGAGTCAGGTACCTGTGTTGCATATTATAGAATTGTTCGTGGTTGTTAGTTATTTCTATTTCTTGTGTTTTTAATGTTGTACTCAAATGTTTTTTTTTTGGGTGTTGTAGGGTATGAATTACATATTTGAGTTTGAAAGTTATGATGATCTCCACGTTTGTAAAGAGTGTGTGGGTAAGTCTCGATTCTCAAGCATAGGCTGATTTCAAGTTTCTCTATGAAGCATTGGCTGTTGATTAGAGATTATGATTATTATGGAGTCAATAGTAATGTTGTGTTTGGTATATCGCAAGCAGAACTGTAATGTAATAGCAAGTGTGAGATTGATTGACATATTTCAAATAAAACACACATGCAGTTGTATTCTGGTTGGTATGAAGAAAAAAGGTTCAGGGGAGAAGAATCATCCCTCTTCTTTTGTGGAACATAGTATATATATGCTCATCTTTGTAAACAACACAGTCAATTGCTAATGTGTAGGATCTGTTATTCTTGTTTAATTGCACCAAAATATAATCATTCATCACTCTGCTATTGCAATTTGTGATCCAACAAATAATGGGATGATTCATATATTTACATTCCCTTAGATCCTTCATCCCATTATGCCTCTTATTCATTTCTCTCCCATGAGAGAACTCTAAATCTGTGTCCTAAGGGGTTTATATTTCAGCTTGGCACCTGTGTATGGACATGGAGTATATTTGTTGTGACATTTTTTCATTAAGCTTACAGTGTTGTCAAGTTTCTATGCTGTAATCTTGCTCTGACATGAACCATTTTTCTCTGCCTTCGTTGTTGAGTTCATATGAGAAAGGGAAGACGTATATCTCTATGTTCATTCTTATTTGTGATTAATGAGGAACCCCGGATAGATTAAAATATAGCCTTCTATAACCATTAACTATGGGACATCATAATGAGTTTATCCAAGCCCTTGCCTTCTTTTGCTCTCTGTTTCATGGAACTTGTCAGAGTTTTCTGCTTTCTTACAACTTTTGTAAATTTTTTACTGCATGCTGTTTATACTACTGATAATCATAATAATATGTCAGTCCTCTGTGTACTACTTCTGAAGCCCTGGTGTTTGGTGTCTTGTAAATAGGCAAAGCCCTTTCGAAGACCGGAGAGACACCAAAGCCTGTAGACACTTCTGAAGTTCCCTCTGAACAACCTAGTACAGAAGAACTGCTTTCCAGGATGAATATGCTGCGAGAAAATAGGTAAATTTATTTACTCAGACTCTTGATTTGGAGCAATTGTAGTGCAAATCCTTTGGGCGACTGCTTGGCAATCATGTTATTTTATAATAATGCAAGTCTCTTTTATTTTCTCCTTGAAACTGATACTAATTCTAATTGTGCTTCAGTTAAATTTAAGATGTACTTTCCCTTTGGTTCTATTTTGTCTGGCATAATCTCAAATATAATGGTAAAAGAGAGCACTTCTTGTGGTACATGCCATACACAACTATCTAAGAAGGGAAAATATATCTTTCTTAAAAAGAATTGTTTGACAGAAGACCTAGCCTCAAGTTCATAGATATTCACTAACACTGGCTGTTTCAAGCTTGTAAAGCGACAATATCAACTGTACAAAAATAAGTTGCTAATGAAGATTTGATGACTTTGCCAAGGATCAATGAACATGTCAAACTTCTTGTATTTAAAGAAGAAGAGTTATTCTTTTCATGGTACTTGCAGTGCTTGCTATCAAATTTCTACTTGGTAAGTAGTGTAACCTGTATTAGGAACATAAAAATAAGGAATTTAGAGTTTAAGAGCTTCCGAGGTAAATTTGAACAGAGCATAGAAAGATGATGGGCAATGAGTTCAGAAATCAATGCTTTAATATTTTTTTCTGATGACAAGGAAAAATGTGCTGGACATATCTAATGTTCTCCTTTATTGAGCCAGCATGCTAAGAATATCTTACCTTTTTGAAAAGTTAACCACACTATATTAGCTGCTGTGCTTTGATTTAATGACCATCATAACTGGATTTTTTCCCCTGCTAAATGCATCTTTTTTTATTTGGGCTGATGTTCTTATCTCTGTGATCCATTTGACCACTAAAATTTGTCATTCAGCGAGTTGCAGAAGCTTCATAAGCGGTTTGTGAGTGATGGTGTGTTGACAGAAGCAGAATTTTGGGCAACTAGGAAGGTTAGTGTTCTTTGAAGATTTATGCTTGTATTTGAACTTGCAGTTTCTATCGGTTTGGATCTTAATGTTTTCTTCAATGAAACCATCTGCCTAGAAGCTGTCATTCTGATTGTGAAAGGCAGTATTATTTAGGAATATTTAATTGCAATACTTCATCCTTAAATCGAATTGCAGAAGTTGCTTGGTGGGAACACTAGCAAAAAGTCAAAACAACGGACAGGCCTTAAAAGCGTCATGCTTTCAGACACCAAGCCCTCAACTGACGGTCGAGTACTATACACCTCCCTCCCCTCTCTATGTGTGTGTGTGAACATGAGCTGGTGCATATATTCTTGCCTGTTTGTCTTTGCTGTTGAGATTTTTTTATCTGTTTTCATCTACTTTCTTTGTGGCCTTTTTGACGTGAAAAGTTTTTACTTCTTGCAATTCCAGACAAACAAAGTCACATTTACTTTGACGCCTGAGATTGTTCGTGAGGTAAGATATCTCATGATTATTCAATAACAAGGATAGTACAAGTTTTTAGCTTATGAATTTTCATTGGTGGTAAAAAAGTATTCTTCATGCTAAATCGCATCCTAAATTCCATTAGAATAGAAGCCCTGCGCCCATATTCTTTCACCTATTTTGTAACTTCTTCATTCTTCCAGTTATTTAAGAATTAAATTGTGTCCAGATTTTTGCAGAGAAACCAGCAGTTCACCAAGCATACTTGACTTTAGTTCCCAAAAAGGTAATGAGAGCATTGGAACTACTTTTTAAATTTTCAAGGGTGTTTCATGACAAGATCTTGATAATTCTCTCAGTAAATAATTATCCCAAGTTGAGGCACGTCTCATAATTTTGCTTTTATGAACTATTCTGGTGTGTTTCATTTTTTATTCCCTGAGTTCCAGATGTCAGAAAGGGATTTCTGGAGCAAATATTGTAGAGCAGAATACCTCCAGCATGCAAAAAATGCTAATGCTGCGGCAGCAGCAGCAGCAGAAGCTGCTGAAGATGAGGAGCTTGCTCTTTTCCTGAAACCTGACAATATTTTGGCCAGCGAAACTCGGTGGAAGGTATCCATTCTTGGTTGGTTATTTAATATATCTTTTTAAAAAAACTGGGACGTTTCTTTGTACTTTTTATGTCCTTTTATTCTGAATTAAGATATGTTGATTCAATCGGTGCCTTTTGTTCCAGATCAGAGGTGTTGATCCAACTCTAGACATGGAAGCTGATGAAGGGGATGATTATACACATCTTCCAGTAAGTTGTATAACGCCAATTTTCATATTAAGACTATATTCCTGGAATTTGTTATTTCCTTGTGAATTATTTATAAATGGTAAGCTTGGATATAAAATTCCACTGGGAAATAACGCTAGAGTTTGTATTTCCTGCTTATCGTATACTAATTTTCTAAAAGAAATGCTAGATAGGTTTATTGAGAAAATGGAACATCTCAATAAAAATTATAAAATAAGGGTTTTATTCCCTGCTTAACATCCTCATGTACTTGAATTAAATTTAAACTTAGCATTATGTTACTTTCTGGTGGAAATCCTAGTTTCTTCTCTAGGTTGATTGTCTGAACCTGTCATTATGTGCTTTTATATCTATCTCTTCTAATCTTGGTTGCACTTTTAAAATACAGGATCATGGCATCGTCCGTGACGGTAGCAAGGAAATAACCGAATTGCAGCATGAACTATGTAGAAGAACTCTGTCACAGGACCTAAACAGGCATGCTGCTGTTGTTCTTCAAGGAACACCTATAGGTAAGAGTTTTCTATCAAAGTTTGCTTCTAAGTGCTTTAAGTATGCAATGAATGATTTTGTGTCTGTTTCTTGTTTAATTTGCTGGTGTTTGTACCTTACAAGTTGCAACTAGATACCGTGTGAAATTAAGATTTGTCATCTTATAGATGAGGAGCAATTGAAAGACACACAGACTGTAGCAGAGGCACTTGAACGGTCAAAACAGGGTTAGTATGGTTTGTGTTGACTTCCCTTTACCCCTCCTCTATTTGGTCATGTATGAAAACATCCTTGTGTTTCTGTTGCCTGGACAGAATACTTCAAATGAAGAAGCTGATATCAATGCAAACCAGGACAGATTGAGTAGAAATTTAAAAATGATGGAAATTGACGATCTTCAGGCGTCAATTGATCTTCCTTTGGCACCGCTTTCTATCAAGGTTTGATCGACTTCTTGTCATCAAGAGTCTGGTGTAAATTTTTTTAATTGAGATGCGTGGTTTGACGTTTCTGAATCCAGGATCCAAGGGATTACTTTGATTCTCAACAAGCTAGTGCTCTTAAAACTTCCAGAGATACCAGTATCGGAAATGATCCAGTAAGATGCACCCTGAGTGTGGAAGAATCATATGCTTCTTTGAGGGACTCTATTTCCCACATAAAAAACACAGGATTGGTTGATCCCATGGTTACACCTGAAGTTGCTGCTAAGGTAATGGATCTTAAATTATCTGCTGTTTATTTGCTACATATTATTGGAAAACCTTCATATTACCGTTAATACTGTAGTATATCATGTGACTATGATGCAGGTCCTTTTGGTCTTGACCCACAATATCTCAAGCACCAAATATGATCTTGGGAAGAATCCCGGGCTAAGTGTTTTGGACACGTTGCCAAATTCAATTAAAGAGGAGCTGATGTATGTGAGTTTTCGTAATTTATATGGATCTTGTTTCAGGGGAAAAAATGAATGCTTTGCGTTGGATCATGCATTGGCCGATATTGCTGTTAATTCTAGTTTACTAGTTTTCATTTTGTCAGCCTTACTGGGTTATTGCATGATTTTGATTTACTTTCCTGTTATCTCATGTTCATGTGGAAAATCTTGCCTTCAGCACTGGACGTCTCTTCAAGAGTTATTGAGACATTACTGGTCATCATATCCAATCACTACTATGTATCTTTATAATAAGGTAAATGCAGTTGTTCTTTTGTCACATTGTGCTACCTTAAATAAAATGAGTGAAGTTGTTTCTTTTGATTTATGGATTCATGATTTCAATGAGAGTGGCATGATATTTGAACATAAAAAATGCTGCTTTGGTCAGTATCGGGATTGAAAAGGGACGGCTTTAATGACTATATCAATATAGTTAAATAATGAAACCATGAATACCTCGTTATTTTTCCTTTTTTTATTTTGTAGAAGATTTTCTCTTGCCATGAGGTTGGTTGGAAATAGCTTTTCCCAACTGCCAACATGCTAAAGAGATATTGCTTTGAAGAGGAATTCCTTTCGTTGTACCATCATCTGATCTTTCAGTTTTCTCTCTGTTTATTGAATACTTGCAGGTAAGCAGGTTGAAGGATGCAATGTCAAAAATTGATTCTCAGCTACAGGTAATTTTGGCTGTAAGCTCCTTTTGTGCTTTCCTTATTCGCCCATTCAGAGTTCTTTTCTGTGACAATACAATTCTAGTACCTAACTTATCGTTTCACCTTCCCCCTCCTCTCTTAAGTCTCAAACTGCGTTGTTCTGGCTCTTTGCATGTAGTGTCAGTGCGATTTGACCCTCACTGCAATGTATAAACACTAAATGCTAATTATCTGTGATTGTTAGTAGTTGTTGACCAATTCCATCCTTTACTTGACCAGTTGAATAACATTTTTATCTTTTCTTGTTTCTCGTAACAGAAATTTATGGGCATCTTTTTGTAGACCTTTCATGTCTTGTTTAGTATAATAATTCTGTTAACATTTTTGCATCTGATTACAGTTCTCACTTGAATGAAGCACATTGTGAGTGTGTTGGATATTCATTACCTTAAGCTAAAATTTTCTTCATAACATTAAATTTCCATGTTTGTGCTTGGTGTTCTTGGGACATTGGGGCTCTGCATTCTGCTTTTTTTTTTTTTTTTTACATTAAAATGTTCTTGGCACTTGCGGGATGCATGCAACCTGTATTTGTTACCGACTTACTTCTCCAATGTACTGTTCCATGGGTTTTGAATGAAACTATCAAAGTGCTTATTCCTTTTTCTTTTAAATCTCAGGAGCTGAAGGAATCTGTGCAGTCAGATCTTCGACATCAGGTTACTCTATTAATTCGACCAATGCAACAGGTTAACACTTCTTTCCACTTCTCCATTTAACTCAAGGGTTTGATGCTTTGATGTATTAAAATTTTCATAGCAGCTGTCAATTATCTGTTTGAGCTGTTAGTAGACTTCTTTTTGACTGAAATGTTAACCATGGTTTTGAGTTTTTTGAAGTGAGATTGGAACTACAAAAGTTAACAAATACCCTAATTTTCTATTGTTGCCAACTCTGCCAAGATCACAAGTCAATTGCAAAATATTCCGAATTGTTTTTTGCATTTGCATTTTAGTTTTGGCTGGAATTCATGGAAGACCATTTGTGCAGGCTCTAGAGGTAGCTATGCAACATTATGATGCAGACATGCAGAAGAGATCATCGTGAAGTGGAGAGAGATCAAATGGATATACCTAGGGAAATTTTTATCCTTGTGTCACTTCACAAGCATCATGCTGTGACATTATTTGCCACCTTCAAGTCAATTTTACTACTGAGTTCATATTATTTACATACAAAAGTGATTATAAGTAAGCATTGTTAGAAGTAGAAATATAGGGGTGCCTACATGGTCTATCATCATCGAAATTATGTATTGCTAACTATGGATACTATCAATGAAGGCCAGATTTTCTAGTATGCAACAAAGTTGGAGCCCCTGTTTTGACCTTGGTGATTTGCTCCTTCAATTATTTGATGTCAATGCAGTTATGTGCCCACATATCCTGATTAGCAAACAAGTCAAGGATTTCTGTCCACTGACAGTAATGTCAACAGCAAAGGGAGAGGCGATTGTTTTTGCCATCTAACATCCAAAAGAAAAAAACGAAGTAAAAGACACCAAAATGCACAAGAGGCAATTCCGTTCGTCTTGAGAAGTCCATTTTGAACTAGTTTTGTAGGATAAATGTGTGTCGAAATGGACACAAATTAACACAGCTGTGTGGAAAGTCATGATCTTCAACCCCATTGCAAGATCAGATAAGCTGCAAGGCGTTTGTTTCAATTTAACAAATCTGAGAACCATGAGACATTGTTCCTTTCAACAATGGCTACAGTCAAATAACAATAAACAAAAGTTATTACGATCCAAACTAATGCCAATGAGCCAGTCCCAACAAGCACCTAAAAACAAGAACAAGTTAGGAAAAAAACAGAAACCCTAAAGGAAATGCTACTAGAAAGGAGGAGGAGGAGGAGCATAACCCATGAAAGGCCTTCCAATTCCAGCTCCACAAAGTGAACCACTGACACTAGAATCACATTCATGAAAAGCATCCTTCAACTTGTGAAACCCATTCTTGTAAATTCCAAAACCAAACAACAACCCTATCAGGATCGCCACCAGTACCACACATGTGCACAACATGCACACCCTCTTCCCACAGCACATCTTTGCTAGCTGTTTTTCAAGAACTTGGCGTGTTTTGAATCTTGGAGTTGCGTTAAGGGAAGCAAACACAGTAAATAAAGTTGAACGTTACAAATATGAGAATTGTTAGCTTGAAAGCAAAGCAGATAAAGAGGAGAGATTCTGATGGTTTCGATATTATTCTGATGTGGATAGTTTTTATTGGTTCATGGTCTCCACTTGCAGAATCATCACCATTGGGGCCATGGATGAAAGTAGACTGTTTAGCTTCGTGTCCACATTACTGGGAACGTGGTAAGTTTCTTGAATGGTCCTCTAAGTTTTTGAAAATCGTCATTTTAGTCCGTTAACTAAATTTCTTTGTTATTTAGGTAGACAATTATTTAGGAATTAAGTTATATATATATTTTAGATTTTTTCTACACAAATCCCTTAAGTTTTATGTCAAAAAAACAGGTGATTTATCATCTTTTCAATCTAAAAACTTTCATTGTTTTTTTTTTCCTCTCCTTTTTACTATATTTCTCACCCCTTAAAGTTTCGTCTACAATTTTTTTTTTAATATTCAACACTGAGTGAAAGATTCATTTCTTCTATAATAAAGAGAGCATCTAAAACGAATTATCTATTTTTCATGTCAAACAAAAGGCAAATGGATGTGTTGATGATTTCCATTCGGACATGTTTTTAATGGATTCTCGCCCTGCATGCCACTGATCTCCCCCTGTTCATTCAGCACTCATTCTGAATTTAAATATATTTATCGAGTTAATATCTTATTTAATTTAATTAAAAATTCAATTCATGAGGTTTTAAATATTGAGTTTTCTAAATTAAGTGGACAGATTTAATAGTTACAATTATACCTCTCATATGAATTATTATTTGTTTTAAAAATTAGAAACTTGGATCTAGATTATTTATTCAATCGAGTTCTATCGAGTTAACATTTTATTTGATTTAACTATAAATCCAATTCAGGTTAAGTTTTTTTTCGAGTATTTTAGATTTACCTATTAAATTAGAATGGAATTAACAATTATCATATGAATTATTTCTTTTTTTAAAAAAAAAAAACCTGTAAGCTTGCAAAACATCATTCATGAATATTGTTTTTAAACGAGAGAATGCCGGCATCATTTGCACCATAGATCATGTATCTCTTACATAATTAAAGAAGTAAACCCTAATATAATAGAGGAGGAGGAAGGTTTTCCTACTCGTGCATGCTCCTTGTTCTGCTTCTTCTCGATTCTGCTGTTTTATTTTCTAAATAAAACTCTTAAAGATCAGATCTCTTAGGGCAAATACCAAAATTAAGTCGTTCTAAAATCTAGTTTTAGACAACTTGTATTTATCTAATTAATCTATTCTCTTTTAAAAAAAAAAAAAATCTTTCCTCCAACGTTCTTTAAGATTTGAAATCAAAATAATAATTTGGGCACCAATCGTCATTTTAAATTTGATATCAAATTCTATACCAATATCATTTTAAAAAAATAAATATTATAATATCTCATGTGTTAGCACATAATGGTTCCTGCGCCATTTAGGAGATGAAGCCGTTGGATTATCAAATTTCACCATCCAGGGCGGCGTTAGGAGCGGCAGACCATTTTCTCTTTTACTATTGACGCGTGCTTGTGGCGGAGGCAAGCCCTGACATGCCTTTTTTTTCTCTCTCGCTCTTTTCTCTCTTCAGACTTGGAAATTTGCGTCAGCTCCTTCAAAAAAAAAAAAAAAAAAAAAACAATACTGTATTCTCTAGATTGTATTTTTGTTAATTTTAACTCTCATTCTTTTTATTATTATTTATTTTACTTTTGATGCTTTTTGAATTTTATATTTTTTTTAATTTTATCCCTAAAATTTTTATTTAATTTAGTTTTCTTGATCATTTTATTGCATTTATTTATTTTTATTAAATTTAAGTCATTTTTCTTTTGATTGCTATTTTCTTATTCTTTTCTTATTTATCTTTTTAATCTAATTTGGGATCTTATTCTTTTGATTATTATTTTTCTTTTCACTTTAATCTCTAATGATTTTCTTTCATTTAGTTTTTATATCAGATTTGGTATGTATTGTTTAGATTTTAAATTGTTTTGTTATTGATAATTTTACTTTGTTATTTTACTTTGTGTTTGCTTTTCTATAGAAGTAATCTTAGTGTCATGCCCTGAATCTGATTTGAGTTCTTTTTTTTTTAATTTTTTTATTATAAATTAATTTTTTTCTTTCAAATTCATCATTTGACATTTTGGTTATTGGGCTTTAAACTTCATTACTTGTTCTACTTTTTTTTAATTGGATTATCCTAATTTCATATTTCAAGCAACAGGTTAATTGAGTTAACTCAGATTGACTCGAATATTTTTTCCTAAACTTTTTTTATAATTCATTTATTTTTTGCAATTTCATCATTTGACATTAAATTATTAGTTTTTGAGCTTTATTATTTTTTAGTTTTTTTTTTCTATGAGGTTGTGTCAAGTGCGAGTTTATTAAGTTAATTTAGGTTAGCTCGAATTATCTTTCATGTTTTTTTATTGAACTTCAATCTTTTTTGTTATGTTATTCTTTTAAGAGTTTAATTTTTTTAATTCTAAACTCATATCACTTATTAATTAAATTAACTCAAATTAATTTAAATTATCTTAACATTTATTTTACATTAAATTTTTTTTATCGCAGCATAGCAATAACCACCTTAGACAATAAATGAAGGTCTTACCAAAAGAAGAAAAAACTAAAAACAAAAGAAAATCTTACTAAAGTCACTCTCTCTTAGTATAAAGTAGAGCTCACAAGTCACACGTCTTCTTCTTTCTTTCTGCTAATTTAATGTCTAACTAAAAACACTCTTTACTTCTTCGCTTACTTCTTAACTGAGCTCTCGAATCTCTCCCATTTGTGCTCTCACTTTGGTTCTCTTAGGTGGTTTTCTCTCCTTAATTTCCATGTAAGTACTCTCGTTTTCGATCTTTTATAAAGTTTCTCTCTTTGTATGCTTCTGTTTTTCTTGATTTTAGGGTTTTGTGTTTATTCTTTTTAATGGGTTTTGCTCAAGTTCTGATTTTGAGTTCGATAATGTAGAGAAGTTATTGAACACGATGATTAGGGTTCCTTTAGGGTTTGCTGCTTTAAATTGGGGTTTCTCAGTTTGTGTGGTGATACTTCTTTGGAGATTATTTTTAGTTCATGGGTTTTGATTATTTTTAGTCTTTCTTTGGAAAAGCTTGCAACTCTTTCGATTCTTGTAAACTTTAATTCGTTTTTGGATTATGGGTTCTTGATTTGATAGGGTTAAAAAGCAATAGTGTATAATGAAAAGAAATGGTTTTATCTGTTTTAGGGACTAATCTGGGGCTCACCATTTTTAGTATTGTGTTGAGGGAAATTTTGGGTTCTAAGTGTAGATTGGGCTTGATAGGAATTTGAGTTTTATACTAAAATGGTTTGTATTACTAATATATAATATTGGCTTTAGGTTCATGGAGTGTTGATGGGTTGTTTAGGACTCAGATGTTGAGATGCATCAGAAATAAATCTTGAAGACTGCCATAATCTAGTTTTTTGAATTATTTTGCTCCCGAGTTCTTAAATTAGGTTAGATAACTGGATACTCAAATAGTCAAATTTTAGGGATGCTGAGCGGAGGTTAAATTTTAATAATGATGTAGTAATACAAGCGATGATACTTTTTCGCTGCAATGAATTGGGAAGAGTGCTTCATTCATGAATTTATTAGTCACAGACTGAACTGTAATTTGATTCATTTATCTATTTTCAACTTTGCTTTCTGTGCAAGTTTTTGCATAATTGTCTGTTGAATGATATACAGGACTTGATGTTTGCGTAAAATATGCATCTATTTAATATCTGCTGTGTGCTTAGTGTAACTATTATGACATCAATGCCATATCCCGGATAGTTAGGTTAGGTAATAAAATCACAATGATATATCCATTTGCGTGAGTCATTAGGTTCTATCTTTTTTCTAGGCTAACTGCTTACACACTAGTAGATCGCTACTAGGGTAATGTGCCCATATGTGCTCTAGTTCTATGCCTCTCCATAGAAAACATTTACCCGATTGCTAATATCAGATATAATGTTTATGCAGTGACTCAAGAGGTCAATGCGTGGAGGGATTTCCAAAATGTTCAAAAGTAACTGATGTAATTATTTTTGTAATGGATTGCAATCCTTCCACAACTGGAATATTGAATCATGGCAAAAATTAATGGATCTTGGTCAATTTGTTGGACTGGAGACCATTGAAAAGGGTTTGAGGTAGCATTGTGAAACCTCCATCATAGTTCAGGAGGTGTCAAAGAATCCATCCACAAAAGTAAATTTATTGATTTTTTGAGGTCTAATGTCCATCGATATCATTTTGCGTGGAAGCATTGGGGGAATTAAAGTTGGACTTCATGTTCAAGCTACTGTACTATATTGATTGTTATGAGTGATCAAATCATTGATCATCAGCAAATTCTACCACTTTTTTTGTGGAAAATGTTACGAGGGCAACATTGATGCCATATTTTTGAATATGTTGGAAAGATGTAAAGAACTCGCAATTCGCAGGACATAACTTTTTATATACAGAAATATAACTGTTTGTTTGTTGGTGGTTTGTCATATGGCTGACAAAAAGGAAAAATGGCACATGGGAATATGGAAAAATGGCACATGGGAATATGTTCCTATTTTATATTAATCTGACATGATGTTCAGTCCATGCGATGTTATCTAGTTGCAGCTTTATTGGATTATTTTGAAATAAAAGAAATCGATGAAACAGATTTCTGATGACTTGTGTTCTCATGGGCCCGAAGCACTATTGTAAAGCTGATTAAAATTGTGACTATAGGTGCTATAAAGATTTTGAGATTTAAGCCAATCTTTGAAAAAATGACATATAGATAGGGTAATGTTTTGATATTTGTGGCATTTGAAACACCATTCCTATGAGATTATTGAATGGTTAAGGTGGGGTGAACTATGCTGGTAGTAATATTGATTAACTATCCCTTTGTACTTGAGAATATTTCGTGGAATCTTGTCAGAACATCCTTTGGGAAAATTATAGGCCAGCTAAGGAATTAGGAGTTAGAGAAGCTGGGCCTGAAAGTGTATAAGAGTTGTATATAAAGGTTGGGAGTTGGGACTCAAAAGCGAGTACGATTTCTATTCAAATTAGTTTATTGAATAGGATAGGAAAGGTCGAACTCCGAATTAAGGTAAGTGTATATTCATACCATTTCATTAAGAGAAGAGAGAATAAAGGATGGTAGCCACTTAGAGAATCTTGGAGAACTTATCACATTGAAGGTATTAAGAAATATCAATTCAATTCCTCTTGTAGGATTAAATCTCTATGTTGAAGGAAGTCATGAAGAAGATACAAAACGCATGTAGATTTGCAAGAATCTCTATGGAAGTTTGGAAGTGCTAGGTTTGGTCAAGTAAAATTGGTTATAAGATTGATGATGGAAAAGATGCTTGGTTAATGAAGGTGTACTTTGGTTTTAAATCTAAGAGCAGGGATGATATCGCAGTTGCATGAACTATCAAGGTTCTCAATTAATGAGTTGCTACATGATAGACTATGGGAAAAGAGTGATTGAGCAAGATAAAGTTACGACATCACGATTTCCGAAATTAACTAGTTTATGCTAGGGAGCCTATGAAAAGGGGTTAATATAGAAAGGCAGTAGAATAGTCTATCTTACTAAGGGAAAGTGCTAGCACAAACTATAATTCATGGTCTTCATCAATTTATAGATTGCGTAGTTCTGTAATACTAAGGGAAGTTTGACAGCGAGTGTGGGAGAAAGAGTTGTCATTTGACATATAAATGTGGTATATCATATACGAAGGTGTAGTTTCTATCAGTGATGACTGTTAGGTTGACATGGGCGAATTTCCTTGTACAATATGGTTGTTCCAAGGATCTATATGGAGCCTTTGTCCTTTTTATCTGTAATGAATGAATTATGAAAACACATCTGGCCCCCTTTTACTCCTGTTAAGAGTGGGATGATCTAAAGTTTAGTTGTTGTGGAAGAGTTTAAGAGAGTGTTACATCGGATGTATTGACAGTGGCTTAGGTCAGTTGTTTATGTTGCCTAGCTAAGGGGTCCATCCCGTGGTTGGTCCTTATCAGATGAAGGATAAATTACATAAATCTCGATTAGGCTAGCTATGCTCTTTGATGCTGAGTGTTGGACAGTGAACAAGAAAAATTGAAAATGAAAATGAAAATGTAAAGAAAAATTCATGAAAGCAATAGAGGACCAAGTAAGATGTGAGTGACTTTGTGGGAGGGCAGAGGGGGTGAAATTATTGAGGGTGGTAGTCAATGTTATTTCCCATGTCACATTCTAAACTGCATCGTGATAACTAGAAAATCTCAAGTTGCCATATAGTGGCCTCTCTCTCTGTTTTTTTTTTTTTAGATTTTCCTATATTACTGATAGAATGATAGTCCTTGCATACAGTTGAAATTCACCTGTTTGTAGCCATCTTGGGTTTGCAATAAGCAAGAAATGACACAAATGTGCGTTCTATTAGTAATACAGAATTGGAAATTGCCTTATTGTGGTGAAAAATGGGTTTTGTTCCAAACATATCATGCAGATGATTTGGACCCAATCAAATCTTGTGGGATGTAATTTGGACTGCATGTTCTCTCCTGGATAGGAGATGGCCTGGTTGCATTTAAGTGGAGTCAGTTTCATGTTTAACTATGCAAGGCTGAGCATCCATTTCAGGCTTGCATGCTAAGGCCCAAACAAACTCAACCCTCCCAAAAAAAGTAGTGCATGTGTTGCTTGATCCTGTACTTACTTTAGCAAGCTAGTTACCTTGTTTTTGCAAATTGTTAAAGGATTCTCATTGTGGTTTGTTGGAAATGGATGGATAGACTGTTCTAACTTTGTGGATGTACTTGTAGTAGTGGAAATTGCATAGAATGTTGCTTGTAGTGGCATTAATCAAAGGAACTTCTTTTGTTGTTTATTTGTTTGTGTAATGGGTGGGGTTTTTATTGTATTATTGTCAGCCACTCCTTTCATTGCTCTGTTTATAATTCTCTTTACAATTTGTTTTGTGTTTGGGGTCAAAAGGAAATACACTTGCTCTTTCATTGAAACTACTGGACATGTGATATGGGAGTAATGATTTTTGAACCTGCACCTACAATGAATATCTTTTCAACTTTCACTTTCTTTGTATTCATTTTCTTTTATTTTTGAGGGGCACTTAGTTCAGGTCCAGTTAATCCCAAAAACAAATCCAGTAGTGTTTTCATTTGAGCTTGATAAAAAAGGGGTTTAATTAAACTAGCAAACTATCCAATAGAAATGTTAATCTCGATTGAGTTAGTGAGTAAGGGAAGGGTATACTTTGATTGAATGTCTTAGGAATTAATTAGTGAATTGTGTTTGGGATCCACTATGTATTTAGGAAATTTGTATTTTGTAAAGCTACTAATATGATTTCAGAAATCAGATATAAGATATGGAAGACTTTTCTTTCATTTTTGTTTATACTTTTATGTTCTTTTAGTTTGCTGGATCAATCAAATATAAATTAAGGAGTTGTGTTCTATCCCTCTCCTTGTGTTACTAACAGAAGAGCTTCCTTTCTGCTTTTGGTCAAGTTAATGCGTCATTTGTTTCTTTTTACTAGCTGGAAGAGAAGTCAATTTTTTAATTCTCCTCTAACTTCGTGTACTTAAAAAGAAGGGTAGGGCTGTGGTTTAAGCTGTGTTCTTTTTATGACTGTCTATTCTATTTACTTTTTGGTTGCATGGAGCTATTGGTTTATTTTAGCTACATCTGACTTATATAAAAGATGAAAGCTGTTTGAAATTGAGATTTTCTTTTGTCTGTTCATTTTCTAGGTTAATATAGCTTTATTTTATTAGTTTATGTTAGCTACATCTAAAACTTGAAATATGAATCTCACTTGTAATAGGATATTTTCATGCAACTTGAGGAAAATGAGAAACCAAATAAATAAGGATTAATTTAATGTCATCATGATAGATGGATCTATGGCTTTTCCCTGTCGCCAGGTGCTCCAGTTGAATGAAAGAAGGTGGTACTGCTTCTGTCAAAATGAGTGGGAGTGGCCGAAAACGTAGTTCAAAATGGGATTTGAAAGAAGGGTCTCAAATGTCATTTGAAGATGTGGAAGACAATGCATGGCCTGGGAAAGCAGGAATACCTTTTCGTGACAAAGAATCACGATGTGACTGGCTCCCACCTGAAGCTGCTGGCGGCACTCGCTCCAAGTGGTTGGCTATGGAACCTTTGCCTGGAAGAAGAGGCTCCCGCAGGGTTGATAATATCGATGAGGACCATAGTAGAACTTTGAAAGCCACCTATGAAGATGAGAGTTATGGAACTAGAATGTCTCCTGGTCTTGATGAATGGAGACAGCAAAGTTTTCGAAACTCTCCCAAGAATGAATATAAAAGATTAAGAAGGTTTGGTTATTTGCTCAGCATGCTTACTGATACAGCTATTAGCATTCTTGTCAATGTCCTATTTTTTAGTCAACTATTGCTAAATCTATCTGGCACCTACACGCAATGAGATCTACATGTAATGGAATAGTAATGGTAGCCTTAAAATATCTTCTATATCGCTAAAGAGTCAAGAATCACACGCTTTTAGTTCTGTAGAGATTTTCATTGGACATGCAATGCCATCCTAACCACTAGAAAGTTTAGATTTATTCAAGTTTCAGTAACTTTGCTTGTTAGTTTATGGTTTTGGGTGTTTCTGTTTCGTGCTTTTAATGAACCAGGTAGTGCTCTTCACACTATGTAATAAGTTCATTGCCTGTTATAAACTGCTTTACCTCAATTTGACTCTGCATTCAACATTTCTAAAGGTCGTCTTGTTTTTTCTTTCGAAGTTGATTCAGTTGGTTGGCATTGGTTGACTTGTCCTGTCTCTGGTTTGTCTGCAAAAGCAGGAGCCTGAGTCGAAGTCGGAGCCGGAGCCAGAGCAGGAGCAGGAGCCCCGTCTATGGCTTCGGGCGAGAATCAGGAGCATATGACAGAACTAGAAGTAGATCTGGTGTATCAGCTCAATTATGTAAGGATTTTGTTGCTGGGAGATGCAGGAGAGGCAGTCATTGCCAGTTTCTTCACCAAGATACTGAGACTTATGAGGATGATTGGGAAAGACCCAGGAAAACTGCAGCTTCTAAATATCCTATCTCTCATGATACTAAGCAGTACCCAATGGGGAGTGGAAGATCTGCCAATTGCTGCACTAATTTTCTAAAGGGAAACTGTAGAAGGGGTGAATCCTGCAGGTATGCTCATCATGGTGCTTCTGATCCATCCAGTAGGGGGTCTGCAAATGAGGTGATTAGAGAAAGAGATAATGACCGAAGGCGTAGATATGCATCTCCAGAGAGACGTGCTGAGCGTGAAACCAGCAGAGCAGCTGATATTCCCTGCAAATTTTTTGCTGCTGGCAATTGCCAGAATGGAAAATATTGCAGGTTTTCTCATCATGATCAGACACTTGCAAGTCCTGACAAAAGATCACGAGATGTTAGGTGGCCACCAAGCCAAAACTCGGATGAATTGGAAAAATCATGGAAGGGTCCAAAATGGAGTGACAGTCATACCTCAGACTCTGCAAAGTTCAGCGAGGATAAAAATGAAAAATTGGACGCACCTAATCTGAGGCTCTCTGCACGGCATATGGAGGATGGATGGGGCCATAATCCTGATGAGGACAAGACAGCCAGTAATCCTCCAACAAATGAAGTGGTTGAGATCGACAAAAAGGAAGCCTTCCAATGGAAGACTGAAAATTCTGGTGATAACACTAATGTTTCTGAGAATTGGCTTGGTGATATGGAAATGTCTCCGGATTGGAACTACAGACTGCAACCTTCTAACCATATCAACGAAGGATCCTGTCATGAACTTCAAGAGGGTTCAGGTCGGATGCATGATACCGCTGCAGTCATGCCGCCAATTTCAAATGAAACATCTTCCATTCAACAGGGCTTTAATTTAAAGGAGGTTGGGGGTAGTGCTTTGCCGCATGATGATGATGGTGTGACTGCAAAAACTGCTAGTTCCTACATAAACATTTCTGCCAATGCCCTTGCATCACAAAGCTTCAACAAAAATGGCCAGAGTTCAAATACTTCACCTATTCTGAATTTGAATACTGTTGGACAAATTCAAGAAGCAATCTTGACCAATGCTTCAAGAGGAGGGACAACAACAAATCCTCAAAATCAAACACTATTTCAGGAGAGGACAGTGATCAACATTCCAGATACTGGGAATCCAAATGCTCCACATGCGAATTTGGGGATTCCAACAGCACAAAACATGGCCAGTAATGAACATTTGACTCAGCTTACCAACCTATCCGCCACTCTGGTTCAGTTACTTGTGAATGGACAGCAGCTTCCACAACTTTATGAAGCTCATAATTCGCATGATGGTACCTTTGCCAACTCAGAGGGCACTGTCACTGTGAAACCAGATTCTGCAGTGACCATTCAGCCAAATCAAGCTGCTGAACCCCGGAAGCAGTATGATCCTATTTGCGACAGTGTTGAGCCTGGGAAGCTTAATGTCAATACTAATCCTCCAGATAAGAAACTAGAATTGTTATCCAAAAGCTTGTCCCCTTCATCTCTTGCTGCTGCACCCAATGGTGGTGACTTTAACAAGTTCTTCTTGGAGCAAGAGTCTAATGAAAAGAGTTCCCAGTTAAATCAGCCAGCACCAGCTGCGAGTTCTGAAGCTACCAATGAAAACAATGGGGTGGGGTCTGGTGAAGGCAATAAAGTGCAAGAGCAGGATAAGACCGCACAAGAAAATGGTCCCTTAGAGAACAGTGATGGTGATGGCAAAGCTGATGAGAGCAGGAAAAACAAGGATGCCAAGGGAAATCGTGCATTTAAGTTTGCACTGGTGGAGTTTGTTAAGGATCTTCTGAAACCTGCATGGAAGGAAGGTCAAATCAGCAAAGACGCTTACAAGAACATAGTTAAGAAAGTGGTTGACAAAGTTACTGGTACCATGCACAGTGCTAGTATTCCAACGACGCAGGAAAAAATTGAACAATATCTGTCGGTTTCAAAGCCGAAGCTGACGAAACTTGTACAGGTGAGCGTTGATGTGCTTGTTCCTGTTGTATTTGATTTTGAAAGGAATATGAATTTGATTACAAATGCAGCCTTTTCCTTGCCTGTATTCTCCCAGTGCTTCTCATTCTCATCCCTTTATGGCGTACAAATTTATGTGGCGCACCGATGTTTCTTTTTATGATTTCTTTTACACATTGTTTTTGCGATTTTGTTATCGTATTTATTTATTTATCAATCTTGTTGCAGGCATATGTGGAGAAATTTCAGAAGGACAAATGAAAGAACTCCTGGTGTTTTCGATTCATCTATTTTCCTGTGTCATATAGAAAGCTAGTTAAATTTTATGTTTCATATGATTTATTATGGTAATGTAGCTTCTAGAATGAGCTCTTCTTTTCAACCTGTGTTTTGTTTTAGTTGTTGAAATCAAGGTTGGCTAAAACTTTAACTCTTACATGTAGAATATCTTTTTGCTTGGAAGTTTAGAATGCCTCCTAATCATGAAGGTTAACCATGTAGATTAAGTTTCAGATTCTATAATGCCACCTAATAGGGGCATGTTATTATTAATGTGCTGTAAAGTTAGTTGACTGGTGTTAGCTTAAAGTTCACTAGAGTTGAATGTGTGTTAAGTGTATTATTTTGTCTAAGTGGTAGGGTACATGGGGCTGAAATTATTGAAGAGAATGATAGTAGGTACAGCCGAAAGTTAGGCTGAAAATAGGCAGAAACAGGTGCTGTAACAGAGAAGAAGAAACAGCAGCAGAGAGTGTGGTTTCCTCCATTGTAATCCCTTTCTTGTGTGAGTTTTGTACCAGAAAATTACAGCAATGATATGCTATGTTTAAGTGTGTTTTGATAGTGTTTTGTGAGAGTTATTAGCTGGAGAAACCACCCAAACTACAGCCCAACAGGGCATTTTATGCCGATATGTGAACATCGGTAGCACCAGTGGACAGGATTTGCATGAGCTTGTTTGTTCTTAGCAAATTTTCCTCACGCTCATCATCCGCACTGCAGTGTCTTGATACTTCACCTTGTCCAGTTTGAGTCTCACATTGTTGTCATCAAGTTCTTGCTATTTATTTGTTTGCCATCCCCCTTCCACCCGTATTCCCTTTTTTTTTTTTTTAATCTTTGTTTCGGTTAGAGTTTCATGCCTATAAAAACTAGTTTTGGAAGATCATGCCCCACAAACTTAACACCGATTTCTATTGAAAGTTACCTGTCAAAGGCAAACATCTCAGCATAAAAAAGGTTCCGAATGGAAAAATTATTAACTTTTGGCGTTTTGGGACTTCTCTCCCAAAACCTAGATGTTACTGTTTTGGAAAAAAAGCATTTGATAAAATATTTTTCTTAATTGTTTTCTTCCTTGTTCAGGAACCAAATACCACTTTGTCAAGTAAGTTATTATCCTGTATTTCTTGATATAAATAGTTTTAATTCATCAATGATTTTTCCCGTGTTTCTTGACATATCTTTATTTATTTTTAATTAACATGGATTAATAATAGAGATAATTACTTTTGATGGATATAATCTGATTCAAATGGATGTCTTTTTTTTTTATAATTACTTTAACATGAATATTATCAAACTCAATATGAAACTTATCTAAATGATCTTATTCAAAACATAAATATTAGTATTGTTTATATATATATATTACTCTTATTAGATAATCTATATCAATGCATATAGGAAACCTTGATGGATACAGATAACATATCTAAAGTTTTTTCCCCGGTTATGGGTATAGCCTGACCAGTGGATCCCTGGCTCCTAGCCTCCTAGGGGCTTTTCTAGGGTTTTCTTATCAGAGGCAATCTAGGTCTTTTTCTCTTGCCTTTGCATGTTACAATCCCAATATTCTTGTGGGTCTTGTCCTTTGTAGTAAAGGTTTTATCTCTTATTTGCAGCTCTTAGATTTACACTTTTGGTCTCCCCATTTTGCAGTTATTGGAGATTGTTTGTCACGATGCATTGATATTTTTTACTGATAAAGTAGCAGACTCCTATGCAAGGAGCATTGCTAGTCGTTACTAGAATCATGCATGTACTTGACAACTCTTCCATGGTTGCACAAGGACCAAGACCCAGCCAAGTGAGCTTTGCATTTCATGCATAATCATCGTTACAGTCCACCTTTTCTGAGCAAATAGCCACAATCGATAAAAAATCAAAGCAACCGCCACAAAAAACAAAGCCTTCCCTGGAGCCTTAAGCCGTTTCCGAATTCAAGTAACGCTGCTGAACAGGAGCCCGAACAGACCCAGAGGAGGCCTAAGCCGAAGAAAACCCGGCTGTCCCAGACCCCATAAGAAAACTCAAGAAAGAGCGCGAAGGACTCTTGTGAGTTAGCAGGAACCAAGCGCAGCCATAGTAGGAAGCACCAACCGAAGCCCAAAGAAGAGAAACGTCTCCAGCCAAAAGCCCCCCAAGGACAAAATTGCCTCACATCGGATCCATGACCGGCACATAGGCAAGGTTCCCCTTCAAGGTTCCATACCTATACGAACCCAAACTTACACACAAACTTATTCTTCAAATAAGTCAATCAGAGTTCAACGCAGCAGTAACAACAAAATTAACTTCATAATATAATTAAATTGTCTTAATACAAGAGTTAATACAATTTCATAGTTTTGGAGCACTAACTAGACATAAAAGAAAATGTACAAAGTACAACCAAAGAGCAGGTTCTGAAGGTTCAACAAAAGTGACCTGCTATCAAGCTATAAGCCTGAAAAGGTAAATAATGAGATGATGAGTTTAACAACTCAGTGAGTAGATAACGTTCAATATACACACACGAGGTAATACAGCAATGAGAAATATATATACAAGTATGGCTTTAGGTTCTTATGGAATTGTTCTCAAATAGGCCATAACAAGAAGATCATATGGTAAAACTCGTCAGAAAATCAAAATACAATGAGCATGAGGCTCCGTACTGTGGGATGATCAGTCCACACAGGTTGGTGACTCCCCCGACCAACTAGGGTTCAGATACGATATGCACAAAGACTAACACTACCCTGTTAGCATGGGTATTCTGACTGACATACCATAGGTTCATAATCATAATCAAACAGACATATTCATATCTCAAGGCTCAACTCATGACATCAATCAAATGAGGAGCTATCAATTCAGAATTCAATTCAAAATATATACTGGTTCATATCAAGAATTCAGATTTAACAATTGATCATGCTTTATTCAAATAAGGATAATAATCAACATATATATTATCAAGAAGCATGATTCAATTCATATTAACAAATCAAATATTTATACTATTTCTCATGCATATGGAAAATTATCCACTCACCTGACTCGAAAGCAAACAGAAGTCAAAAGCAATTACTGAAGAAAATCCTACTGACGTCCCGCCGGTAGAATATCAGGATTATCTGAATATAAAGGAGACATATTCAAGAATAACTCAAAGGAATATATAGCCTATTTAATACACTTATCTAAGGGTATATTCCATAACCCTATATGTTTTTGAACTAACTAGGTATCTTTCCTAAAAACCCAACATTTAACGGTTTTCCCGAAATTTAATCCATAATAAAACAAATAATAAAATTGGCCATAATTCACTAAATAACCCTCACTTATTCATCAAACCAATCTGAAAAAGTTAATATTACAGCTGGGGACTAATCTGTAATTTATCATATTTTTAAGGGTCAAATTGCAACTTTTGTCAAATTGAAGGACCAAACTGAAATTGTCATAAATCCATTACTATACTGAATTTCTGACCATAATTAGTCCTCATTTCTGTCCAGATCATCTCATTATACTCCAAGGACCATTCTGGAATTTTACCAAATTTTTTTAGGGTCAAATTGTAATTTTGTCAAATTGAAGGACTAAATTGAAAGTGTTAAATTCTCTTATCTATACAGTAATTCTGTCCATAATTCATATGTTATTCTGTTCAGATTCTCGGAATATGCTCCAGGGACCAATCTGCAAATTTTCCAAAGTTTGGGGACTAAACTGTAATTTTCCAAAATTGAGGGACCAAACCGAAATTTTGTCATCTTCAACCTCCAACCCAGAATTTTTAACAGAAACCTACTGTTCTCTCCAAATTCCTAACACAATTTCACCATTCAAACAAAATCATAACTCAAAATCATCATCTTTCAATTCAATCTCTCAAAATCATCCAAATAATCAAATACCCACAACAATTAACTCTATAACATTCAAATTAAATCATCAATCAAACCCAAAACACAAATTTCATAACCCTAACATTTATCAAAATCGAAATTAAAGCTTAATTAACATATATTTATACATAATCTTTTCTTTTTACTTATTTTCTCCAACTCCTTTCTATTTCCTTTCTAATTTCTTTCTTTTCTCTTCTTCTTCTTCTTTCTCCCTTCTCCCTTCTCCCTTCTCTCTCACGGTTAACTCTCAAAATATTCAGATCTCTTCTTTTGTTTTTTTTGTTTTCCTTCTATTTATATATATCATCTCTTTATACAATTACTACAATACCCCTCATTTAATTATACCCACTCTTTAAGCCTCTAAGGGCTCTATAGCCTTTTCCTATCTCTTTATATTCAAAACATTACACATTGGGTCTTGATCCACGATACCAACACAGTAATTTCCCCATTTTCTGTTAATATTAATGATTTACTTTTATGATGTGTTCTTATATTTTTTATGAGAAAGGATTACAAGTTTGATTAAGATTTTCTGCGGTGAATGAGATGGCCTATACTCTGCTGAAAGCTTACGAGGAGAATGCTAGGACTAATAATGGGCACGGAGGACAGCAATTATACGTTGGAAGAGACCAGCAGGGGATGCATTTAAAATAAATACAGACGCAGCTGTTGCTGGTTGGGGAGTCATTATCAGAAATACTAAGGGGGAGGTGATGCTGACAGCCATGAATGTTCTGGAAATGGTTGATGCACCTGTTATTGCCGCACGGTATGGCATTTACCTCTAGCTAAAGAGATGGGGGTACGTGAAGATTTCTCTAGAGATGGACAGTTTGTTGGTCGTAAGGACAGTTAATATTTAGTAAGGATGAACTGCCTGCGAGTTATTTGGGTTCTATTGCAGCAGACATTAGAGCTCTGCCTTCAAACAGATATTATAAATAACAATTGTTTGAGAAATCACGACTCGTATTTCCTTCCAAACGAAAGTATCAACCAAGAAAATTAAGAGGAGAGAATTCACTTAACAATGTGCAGCAAGATATCGAATAAACTGGTATAAACCATTAGATTTGAACAAAATTGAGTTACAAGGACCGAGGAATATTCATTTACTTTCTCAAGTAATCATTACTGTAAAGGATCAAATCCTTCTTTCTACCCTACAAAAGCTTCAACTGCTGGATTGCAACTCCGTTTCGAGCAGCTGAATTGTGTCCCCATCTTCCTAGGCGAGGTTCCTGTAGCAAAAATAACTTTGAGCATTACAAAATTGTATAATAAAACATCATAAACATGTTAAAAATATTTATTTAAAAAAACAAGAGATCGATCTATACAATTACCTGTCCAACCCCAGCGAGAAGGAACTTTCCAGATTTTGCAAAGGCCAGAGAATTTACAAACCCAGTCTGCATTATACAATAGGCTGGTAAGTGATGAATTGCACAGTAGCTGAATTTAACATCAGAAGGAACATATGTAACACGAGAGAGGAAAACAGAGAATGGAAAACGGGAAAGTGATGCTGGTGGGTGAAAGAAGATAGGAAGGTGAGAAAAAAGAATTCCAATATTTCCATTTGATAGTATTTCTATACCATTACTGACAACCAAATATCAGTTATTGAAAAGGTTATTCAACTGGCATACTTACCAATGGAAGATCGTACAAGGGCCGGATGCCTTTGCCAGCACCTTCTACAGCCCATAAGCGGACAGAACCATTCCCAGCCCCTGATGCAGCAAGATCGCTGCCTCTACACACACCGACTGAACTTACCCAGGAAGACGCTGCATAACAACAATAGTTTCCGGGTCATTAGAGGAAAAATCAATCTGAAAATCTTGAGCATGCAGACAAACAAATTAAGACTTAATGACCACAGGTCAGGTGTTTTTCCGCAAAACACAATGCAACCAAAGAAATCAGGTAGTGACACCAAATAATATTTCAAATCAGCAACTAGATTCTAGTTTCCTCAAAGATGCAGTGAAAGGACAGCAAGAAACTTTGTATTTACCAACATGACCATTGTAATTTCTTCCATTATCCTTCAGTTCACCATTATTGACATCAGTCGACGAAGTATGAGCATTCTTAACAATGTACACAGGCTTCTTCTTTTGTACACTCCAAAGCTCAATATTTCCATCATCTGATCCAGACACAAATTCGCTGTTGTCAATAAAACAGCAACACTCCAAAGATGACGTAGAAGAACGAAATATCAGCCTTGACTCATCATGGACCTGCTCATAGAATATGAAAAAGGATGTTAAGTAATTACAACTGAAAATTTACATGGAACTAGAGCATGTACAAATCATCTTCTCATAAAATTAGAAAAATCAAGATGAGAATTTGACGCGATGGAGAAAAAGGCATTAAAAATGATTCCTTTGCACTTTGATTGTTCTTTATACAGGTCATCATTCATGTGCCAATATTCATGAATAGAAATGTCATAGCTTCAAAAGAAGAGTCCTGGCAATTTAATTTTCAGATATAAACTTAAGTTTATGCGACCAGTAATGCCTCCTTTCATATGGGCCAAGTGAATATCAAAACATTATTTTATATACCTTAAACAATTGCATGCTCCGATCACGTCCAACAGCAAGCACTCGTTCTTGCCACAAACAATCAATTGTTAACAATTCACTTTGGTGACCAAACAATGTGTTCATGTAAGCTCTATCTTCTACATTCCATATCTTGATTGATCGATCATATGAACCAGAAAAAAGTTCTGAACTCCCTTTCCTAAACGTCAAACATGAGACAGGACCTTTATGACCTGGGAAAGCCTGTAAAATAGATAATAGAAGAGAATAACAAGTTAACAGGACACAAAATTTGATAGGAAATGACACAATATGAATAATTAAAATCTTGCTAAAATAACACTAAAAGAGCATCTACTTAGAATGATATTTAATAGGAAAAAAAATCTTACAGCAATTTGAGATATGAGATTACTTGCATCTTTTGCAGGATAGATAACTTATCTTGAGAGTTCCAGATAAGGTGTATGCAGATTTAGACAAGACTTTAGAAACTATTGGTACGGGACTAAGATTAGAACCACTCATATTGTAAAAACTTAATGAAAACAGCAGTAGTCTGGGTTAATCTGATGATTTTTTATTTTTTATTTTTTTGCATAGAAATGCTCTAAGAATCAATATTTAGCCGGAATTGTGTACTTGTAATAGATATTAGCTCCTTATTTTGAAAAGGAGCTGTGTTAGCTTGAACATTCAGCTATCTCCCACATGTCAGCAACAAGAGCTAATACTGTGATTTGCTATGTAGTTTTTTTCTTCATCTGGTGCTTTCATTTTGGGAACAAGGGTAGAATTTATGCTTCTTCTGTTGTTCAATAGCAGATTTGCAAGTTGAATTCTTTAAGATAAAACATAAAAGTTCATAAAGGGAGCTTAAGAAATGTAGAGCATTAAGCAACATCTACCTGAATATGTTCTCGTGTACGAGTGTCCCACAAATGAACATGCCGATCCAAGCCTCCACTGGCCAAATACCGACCATCAGTACTAACAGCCAATGCCAAAACATTCCTGCTATGCTTAGTTGCTCGACCTTCTGGATTCTTGGCCCCATGGGATCTTAGTATTTCATCGTTAGGCCATTGGTATTTTTCAGCTTTTCCACTGTCTACATCCCAATGCAAAATTGTTCCATCTTTGGAAGCAGAAAAGCCCTTCGAGTCATCATCAGAAAGGCATACAGCAGTAACAGATTGCCGATGCTTCACAAGGACTTCAAACCCATCGACACTCTCTGGCTTTTGAACCCTAGGTACTCATGAATGTAAGCATTCTAAACAAAATACATATACATGCCATCCTAATATTTAAAACATTTAAAGATGCCCTTAAAGTTCCCTACTTTATGACATTAACAGAAAGGATGTGTTCTTCAGCTTTCAGAAACACTAAAGCAAACATTAAGTTTGATTAGCCCACATCATGCAAGTAGCACTCTAGAAATAGCTCAATTCAGCTTTAGAAAGTGAGTAAAACAATCAATCAATTACTAATGGAAAAAGGTTTAAAATTGGAGACGATTTGTTTGAGGTTCAAGAATTCGCAAATTAAAAAAAAAATCATCACAATGCTAGTGGCATGTCTTTTCAGGCACAAACAAAATGTACGACAGGAAAACTGGCCTGAGGATACCATTTGGGCACAAAATCAAAACAAACAATAAAGAATGTAACGTAGCATAGAAACAGTGAATAAAAACCCGATAAGTTACTAATCCTAACAATTCATAAATTGTTAAGCAAAAATGGATTTAAAAAAGAAAGAGGATTTTTCTCTTATTTTTACCTAGAAGCAATGGCTCTTCTCAAGCGACCACTTTCTTCAAGCTGTTGCTGCATCAATTTCTTAGCCACAGAAGAATCCCTCTCACCTTCCTTCTCAAACTCTCTATCCCCCTCTTCATCCTCCTCACCCTCAAGCTCCTTCTCTCTCGCTCTAAGATTCTCTACCACTGCTTTCGCAATCCGCTGCCTCTTCTCTTCCGCCGTCTCCTCCGGTATTAATTCCTCATCCTCTTCATCCTCCCCTGATTCTCCTCCACCATTTAGCATTCCTCCGTCCAACTCCTCCTCCTCCTCGGATTCGATGTCTTCATCCTCACCCTTCTTACGCCTTTTATTGTTGCTGAAAAAGGGATCTCTATTCATAGAAAACTTGCTGCCCCCCCTCTCGTTTCTTCCCGGGGGGCCTCCTCTCTTCCTTGGATTCTTGTTCATGGTTATCGTTAATATTATATATTTTTCAGCGAAAAAACAGAAACCCAGAAAAGATTTTTTGCTTTTTAGCAGAGAAAGAGGGAAATAAAGGGGGCTGGGTGGAGAGAGCTTTGAAAGGGAAAGGAGCTCTGCGAGTAGGGTTTAACGTTAGGGGTTTTTGGTGAGAACTGAAGAACTACAACCATTTGGGTTCTGTCTGGACATAAAACAGACAATTCTTGTTGGGCCTCTTGCTATGGTCTTGTCTCGTGAATCAATGGGCTTGGGCTTCGGCCTATGTTGAAGAAATTTTGTGAGTTGATATGCACCATGATTTAAATGATGCTGTCTTGCTTTTTTTTTTTTTTTTTCCCTTTCCTGTTAATGTTCTCCATTTATGTTACATCTTGAATTGAAATGAGTACAAAGATTCATGATACATTTTTCTGTATTTTTTCTTATTTTTTGCAGGTGTTTTTATTTTAGAGTTAATAAATGATATTTTTAACCCTTGGCTTTGTATTTCTATACTATCATGTTATCAGATCATTAATATTGAAGAGAATTAATTAAAATGTTTTGTATAGTTTTTGGTAATTTATCGTAAATGAAAATCATATTAAGATCGTATAATATAAAATGAAATTAATTAAAAATATTTTCAAAACACATCTTAATCATAGCATGTATTGCATGTGTATCCATGCTACATTGCAGCACTTAATTATTTTTTTCCGTAAGAAATAATATCTAGTTGCTGAGAAAAAAAAAAAAAACTAAACAGAGAAAGATTTGTTGGATATAAACCAAGTAGATATCAATCTTCAATTCTTGTGTTCTTTGATCTCCCAACAAAATCCACTTTTATCCTCTCTTAGTTTGCGTCCCCTCCTAGATTGACGAGAAACTTTGTCCCTTGTCTCTCAAGAAAACAAAATCGCCGGAGACCGCGTCGGAAACTAGCTTGTGGGGAGGAAATGTCTGTTGCTGTCGCCATGCCCACGCCGTCTAACCGGCGTGACAAAAACCAGGACTAAAAGCAGATATATTACTAGTAGAATATGCTTTGGTGTGGACTTGTCACCAGATAGTTGATTATGAAAATAGCAAAGGCCATGATCCAAAAGGTAACGAAGATGTTGTTGCTGTTGGGGCGTAGGCCCAAACCATAGCTAAGGCAAAAATATTTGTTTACGTTTTTCTATGTGAGGTTACTTCATGTGAATTTTGCCAACATTTTTAAAGAAGGATGCTTGATCCTTTTACAGAGACATGTATAGAGATTTAATGAAGAAATGAATATTTCTATCATGAAGATTTTTCATAAAGACATGTTTAAAAACTCTATTGTAGATATTTTTTATGAAAACACACTTGGAAACGTGTAGATTTTAATATAGATTTTCGTTAGAGATATCAAGAAAAATCACTATTGTTTATTAAAAAATTCAAAAGATAATATACATTTCTCGGAGATAATTCAGAGATTGTTTGATCTTATATAACTCATCAAGGAAGACTTGTTTTCTTTCTAACTTTGGTTTCATTTTTTTTTCATGAATTAATAAAAATTACATCTAATGATCAATTTTTTATCTTTTTTTAAGACGTGGAATTTCTTATTATCATGTCCATGATCATGGTGAAAAAAAAAACTTATTAGAGTTCTTTGGGTTCACACCATTTTCTTTATATATATAGATGATGATTCATGCAGTGCATATGTCAATATATGAGTGAACCCCATGCCATTCGACCAACGTGTGTAAGGTTATCTGGTAGTTAAACACTGCCTTCCGTAGTAATGTTTGAATCGTCTCGGCATACTCTTTGCGATAAGACGCCACGTGTGGCCAACGACCATTTGAGTAGGCATCAATGATCTTTTTTTCTCTCTTCTCCCTGATTTTTACTATGCCTATTCAAAAATTCAAAACAACTCTTTAATTTGTTATTTATTTAGATTTGGTTTCAATTCTTTTGATTATTATTTATTTTATTTTTTATAATTTATAAATTTGAAATTCGTTTTCAATTTCATCTCTTTTCAATTTTTTCATCTTTCAAGATTGATCCTCATTTTTTTTATTGATGTTTATTTTATTAGAGATAATTTTTTTAATTGATTTTTTTTTACAATTTCATCATTCTTAAGTTTTTTTTCCTATCAAATTCGATCTATTTTTTTATTGCTATTTTTTTCATTGTGGTAATTTTTTAAAATATAATTTTTTTTCTTGATTTCATCTTTCAACATTAAATTGGTTGAGAATTGAGGTTTTTCATTGAGCTTGAGTCTAAGATTTCAATGGTTGTGAGTTTTAGATATTAACCCCGGTTTAGGAGGTTAACTCGAGTTTGCTTAGTTTTTTCTTTCATTTTTTTTTTAATTTTATGTTTTGTTCAATTTCAGACTTCAATATTTATTCAATTGGAGATTAAGCTCCATTTGTTTTTTTATTTGCTTCTTATAAGATTTTTTATCAATTTAGAAAATAATCTGGGTTATCTTGGGTCTTTTTCTTTATCGTTCTTTGTTAAATTTAGTTTTTTTAAAAGATATATATATATATATATATATATATATATAATTAAATTAATAGATTAAATATAAGAATGAAATGCTCATTTAATGATATGGTTAAATTTTGTTATTTTTTTTTAGTTTCATCTTTTAATATTTATTTAATTAGAGATCATTGAACTCTGTTAATTTATTTTATTTTCTTCTTGCAAGATTTTTTTTATTGATTTTGAAAAAAATTCGAGTTATCATAAGTCTTTTTATTTATCATTCTTTAAATTAATTTAGTTTTTTTAAAGATATTTTTAAAATTAAATTAATTAATTAAATATAAAATGCTCATATTTTATCTGGTTTAACTGGTCAATATTGCGGTGCTAACCATTAATCACTTTTTTTTTTTCATGATTTGAACATTCTGGTGCATCCCGCGGGATAACGTGGGTCCCACAGCCAGTTAAACACCATTTAACAATTAGGAAAAAGTCAAATGTCCTTTTTAACAAGTTTGACTTGATTGGCCCTTGATTAAGATCGGTTGTCCTTCGATGGGCTCCTCCTCTTATTTCCGACGAAGTAATAGGGAAATAAAAACTTCAATTTACAACATCTCTTGGGAGCTTGACAAGCTCTTAAATAAAAAAATATTATTTATGGAATCATTTTAGTAAACGAGAATTCAAAATATTAAAAACTTTAATTAAATCATTTCTTGTGTATGTAAAGTTGTTGTTTTAAACCTTTAATCAAAGTGTAGGATAATAAAAAATAAGTTAAAACTATGTATTTCAATTCGATATTTTATTTTTAAAGATTAACTTGTTCTTTGTAGTTGAAATACCCCAATAAAATACTATACTATAATATCATTACGTGAGTTAGACCTCATTTAAAAATATAAAATATAAACTGAAATTAAATTCTTAAATATCTATATGACCATAAGAACAATAATAATTAATACACACATTTCTAGAGTGTAGAATTTGATTTAATGAATATATTGAGTCTTTAGATATCTAAAGAGCAAAATTTGGATTATTTAAGCCAAATCCATCGATCCAAGCCTTTCAAAACATCAAATCATACCCCTTCATGGTTTTGCCTTCTTCAACCTCATCAAAATTTATCATATATATCTACGTACGTTGAAAAAACAATTATTAATAAAAATATTATATATTATACAGTAGTTTGTTTAAACAAAAATCGTGACTAGAAGTCCAATTATCATTTGAAATATCTCTGTTTCATTGCCAAATTAAGTTAAGGGATTATATATCTGAGTTTCATCGTCATAAAATACCTAAAAATTATTTGGATCATAGTTAAAAAATACCACACAGAACATTATTAATGTATTAAATTATTATTTTAATATATTTTTAATTAAAAAATACAACGCACAGCATTACCAAATACACCGTGAGCGGTTTTCAATTGATTTTAATACTCGTTTCCTTTCAAGGTAGTTGCCATTCCCTTCTGAGTTATTGAAGAACAATTGTTTAAATAATTGAGGATATATAATATAAATTATTTTATTCTCATATATTTTAAAAAAACAGTAAACAAACATTATATTTGGATATTGTTTTATAATTTCAACCCACGACTTAATGGATCTTTTGTGAAACTTTTAATTTGCAGTACCAATAATTCATCACCCATTATGTCATCTGCTATCTTTCACTAAACCAACTCTTCAGAGTTGAAGAATGGCTTATGTCATGTCGACCTTCATAACTTCTATCAATAATATATATATATATATATATATATATATATATATATATATATATATATATATATATATATATATAATTCCAATCCAAACAATGAGAATGTGATTCTAGCAAAGTTATCTGATTTCCTCAATTAACTTGAAATTAATCAGATTTGACCTCCTCTTGAGAGAAATAAAAGGTGGAGAAAACTACTTTCATTATATATATATAGTCCAGAAACAAATAGATCATCAAAAAGTAAAATTTAGAGAAGATAAAGAAAGACATGGAAGGCAAGAAAAAGAACAGAGAAACAATAAGAAGAGCAAGAAAACAAGATAACCCACCAAACATATATATCAGGCTTACGATAACATCAATATATACGCGTGACTACGTACTGATCTATTTTCAAAGGAAAAAAAAATGATAAAAATGTGGGGAAAGAAAAGCAATTTTACCCCAAAGCTTTGGTTACCTCCATGACCATTTAATGCATTTTACTTCCACTTGAAACACAACAATTTTAGGGCATCGAAAGCTGCTCTCATCAGCATCAGCAACACTATGGGAATGGTCCCATATGACAAGCTTTAAAACCTCCATCTTAATGCACGTGTGAGGTTACAATGGCTTGCGCAGGGTTTGATACGAAGCAGTGCACTTTTGCTGCATTTATTATATGCTATCTATGTGCCCCCCTTTAATCGTAGATTTTACATGGCCAAAAGGGCCAGGGCCAGCAACTATATAGTACAGGATTGTTGAGATGGTGCTAGCTTTGAAAAAAGTTTAGTTAGTCTCATCACGTCCCTTTTATCTAATTAATCACGCAGGATGTACACTGAGCATGTCTAGGTTAAGAATTGCATGAGTGATCATCACTCCATTGAGTTGCCTAGAGAATCTAAGCTACTAGATTTATGAGCAAAAGCATGCTAAGTTCCTACTAAAGTGATCACTTTGTCTTTGAATTTACAACCCAAAGTGTTTTGAAAAGCGTCTTGTACAGCATTTGCTTTTCCAGTATGAGCATTTATTAAAAACTCTAATTGTTTTTGTTTTTTCAGTTTTATCTAAAAGGCTTAATATTGCCGATCTCCTTGATAGACGTTGCATAATGCCTGGTAACCTGAGAAACCATTTAGTGCTAGCTAGTTTAGCACTTAGTTCATGAACAAATTGTAAACATCATTGGATTCTTGGAGTAGAACCTGCAGGCTCTTAATTATATATCGAATGAGAGAAGTACTAGAATGCACTCAAACTTAGAATCTAAACACATCTCTTCTTAAGCTTATGATTGCGTACATGGTAAAAGGAAGTATTGCATGAATCTAAACACATCTCTTTAATAAGTTGTTTTCTTGTAAGCTAAAACAACTTATTAAAAAAAATAAAATGAAATAGCCAACCTAGCTCGTGCTTCTTCCCAAAAGCTTTAAAAGCTCTTTACCAGCCCATATGAGCTTTTCTAGAGGATGATTTCAAGAGCCAACAAGAGGGATGTTCACTTTTCCCTCTCTTTTTACCAAATGGGAAAAACTCATTTCTCCCTATGTAAGCAAGTCGCTGTTTGGCTAGCCCGGACTCTGAGGATCCATGAAGTGGCATTGAATTTCAAGACCCTCTTTTCTCTCTTTATTTCTCTTTCGTATGGAGGTATTTAGAACATGAATTGGTGTCAGATCTGATCAATCCTTCTCGTAACATGTTCTTCCTTAAATACCAACTATTGTGTACGACATTGGACCATTTTGTAGGCTTTCCTTTTTCTTGCAGTTAGTTGCTATCTTGTCTTAGCTTGGCAATCAATTTACTCAACGATCCATCCATCCATCATCGTCATTACATAGCTAGTTGAAAATTATCCTTGATCATCAGTGCACGGATCTAATTATAACTTGACTTTGGCTAGCCAGCTCAAGTTTCCTTGGTGATGATGACCTTGAATTTCAACACAAATTGCGTAGTGGATATATTGTGTGGGTAATTAACTAATTAATTAGCCATTATTCTTACTTAGGCTGTAATGATGGATTGTCCTTAGCCTATAAACCTGGCTACAGCTCACGATACACAAATGAGTTAATGTTATGTTCACATGCATGATATTATTTATGGCACACTGCATCCAACATTATTTTAGTGGCAACTAATCTAGGAATGATCATGATGATGAATATTCCCGATAATTATACGTGATTAATCAGCTTGGTCATAGACACAAATAAATTAAAATTATGAATGATAAAATATCTTTTTAATTTCAAATTAATAATCATATATTTAATTTCTCAAATATTATAACTCGTTTAATAATACGGTGGGGTTAAAACCCATCTTAATTAACCACAAAAAAAAAAAAATAGAGAGATCGAGAGAGAGATAGAAACTGTTTGCATGAATTTGGTACATATGAACCAAACCGATCACATTACATGAACTTACAATACAATTCGTTTACCTTTCGAAGTATATCGTTTCAGAATTCGTTTCCAACAATTGTAGAGATGAGAATAGTTATGATCATCATTAGAAATATGGAGTCTTAGTTGTTATAATTACCTGCCAGCTAAATAATTTAATCTTGCTGTTAAATATTACCGAGCAAGGTTTTTTAAAATAGTCATAGAGATCCCATCATAAGAAGCAGGGAAAAGCTTCTCTAAAAAAGTACAAAAAAATAAAATGTAATAATATTTTACTTCATAGACAAGTTCTCTTTCCTAATTACTGCAAGCAGACGAGAGCAGCAGTGATTCAGTTACTCACTCATGTCAGTTCACAAGAGAAGTAGAAGCATGCTACCTTCAAATCCAAAAGTCACCCACACACATATATAATGCATTGTGTTCAGTTGGTCTTTCTGTATTCTTTAATCAAGATTGTAACATCATGAGTTTTTGGGAGAAGACTCAAGGAAACCCTAGAATGATTGCTTTGTGTGCATGCGCAAGTACTGTACAGCATTTTGAAACTATAAGATAGAAACAAAAGTATGACCTAAGAGACTTCCGCCACCGTCCGATCATACACATTAATTGGTGAATCAAAGCCTTTCTTCTGCTAGTAGATTGCATATAAAAGTACTTCATTATTGATTGTACTCCATGGATACATAAATTGTAGACAACTACAAAAATATTTAAGTATTTTTCAACCAAAATAGTTTGGAAACATTAAATTAAGCAGTGTGTGTGTGTGTGTGTGCAATCTCCTCTTCTCTAATGATGCATGTCTCATGAACTAGAAGGATAGGAAATAATGAAAACAGAATATTAAAGAAAAATTCTAGGAGTTTCAAGGGAAGTTGTTTGGGTAGCCAAGACATTGAAAATCTTCTTATTTACAATGCAACTTAGGGTTGAGATGAGAATTATATAAGGATGAGGATGAGAAAGAACATAAAGGTACAGTAGAAAATACATAGATGTATACTGCTTGGAATTAAGCTTATCATGGCAAACTTGTTCACCGCATATGAAGCTTGTAATGAGTTCAGCTCCAATTTACTGTCACTGTTTTTTTGATGAATAAACTGCACCCCACAGTTTCAAGTTGTACAACACTGTTCTAATACTACAAAACACAATGCACTAACGTATTCTGTCTGATTTTGGTTTCTTGTTTTCTGTTACATTCATTATCTTTTTGCATATAATTAATCACATATTGATTTTCATAATCAATAGCTTAGTGCATATAATTAATCTCAATCAAGTGGGAAAAAAGAAAGAAGACAGCATAATCATTTGTTAATATAAAATTAACCCACCTTACTCCATGCATACATACACTTCGCCTATCATCATTGATCAAAATAGATAACAATCTGATCCCTTGTCAAAATAGACAATATCACTTCCTCCTTTCAACATAATTACGTGATTGATTCTCTAAATTCATGTTCAACTAATTAAAATCAAATTAAACTAGGTCACATGCTGCCCTTCTTCATTTTTTGTGCATGATTTGGCAGCTCCCTTTTTGACAGTGTGGAGCCAGTTTAATTTGCAATTAACAAGATTCGCACGTAGCATATACATCGCATTAAGCAAGATTGTAGTTCCACTGACCTCTTTTCTTTAATAGGTTGCCTCTGAATCTCTTCCTAGAAAAAAACTAAAGGGAAAAAAAAGATTATACCGTACCACCACAATAATCCGATGGAAGAGTGATCATATCATGAAATAAGCCATACATCATTGATGAAAATGATGTATTGGACAACTTTAATGTTGTTAAAAAATAATATAAATTATATCTTGAAGTCTCATTTTATAATTTAAGTTTTTAGATTGGGATGATTATTTGACATGATATTAGAGCCTTATTGACCAACTGGTCACAAATTCAAATCTCACCATCTCCATTCTATTTCATAGAAATTAAGCACAAGGTGGTGTGAGCATATGCAAGTTTCAAGCCCAAAAGACTTTCACTTGAGATTGTGTGATATAAAATCATATAAATCATATCTTGGAGTCTCACCTAACAATTTAACCTATTAAATTAAATTGGTTATTTGATATGCTATCGTTTTGAAAAGATATATTAGAGAATAATTTAAATAATATCTCAGAGTCTCACCTAATAATTTAGATCGAAATAGCTCATTAACAAATGTCAACATTTCTTGAATTAATCATGATATGATTATCTCTCATTGATAAGTTTTTGGGAAAATGAATGATACAAGATTTTAATTAATCTTTCCTTTCATGGGAATGATACAAGCAGAATCTATCCATAAGTTGTTGCAAAGCTGTAATTAAAGACGTGATTGTATTGACCTAAGTAACGAAAACTTGGTGCTTATCTCTATCATTGTACTATAGTTTTAAGATAATGTGATAAACAAACACCACATAATAAATATCATGTACAAGTAAAATTTTCTTTGACTAGCTAAAGCATGCCAAGCCCTAATGCAATTGTTCAAGAATTAATTAAACACGAACAACCCATCTTAAATGAGTGTTATGAAACTAATACAATGATGATGATGATGAGGTAACTTTTCAAGAAGGCATGCCAGGCTCAATTCCTATATTGACCGAACCGAAAGAGAATGTGTCATCTTAAAAACAAGCTTTTAAGAAGCAGCCTAGGAATTCAGTGCTTGTCTTGGCAAGGGATAATTTTAAAGTAATATTGTAAGACTATTTTTCGAGTGTAGCGAAGTCTGCTAGCATTCATTAGGAGCAATTCTTGATTCTAAGGGAGAAAATCTCAACCCTTGATCATTTCATGCTGCAAGCCAAAACCTCTCTCTTTTCAATTCAATATTTTATACATGTTGCATCCCTTTGGTATAAAAAAGTCTGCCTCAAATCATTCTCCCTCTCTCTCCCTCTCTCCAGCCAAGCAGCTGCTAGGGAGACACCTAAGAGGGTTTTCTTCATTACTCTAGTACAAACCCTTCACTTTGTGTATTATTTGAGATCTGGATCCCTAGCTACCATTTGTGATCATTTATATAAGTCAGTAATCACTTCAAGAACCCATAAGATAGCACTGCCCACTCCTTTTTGTTGACAAAGCTCTTCGAGTCACATCCTTCCATCATGGATTTCAATCAAGCTAAATTCAACCACACATGGAATCTTGATATGTCCATGGAAGATCAAATTCTTCATCATGACCAGCTTCCCTTTAACTCAATTTGGCCTAGCTGCCCTCTGCAAACACAGCAAACACAAATTCCAGCTTCAAGCCAAACACCAATCTCAACCTTTCTTGGTGACCAAATATGCAACAATACAGAGGAGGAGGAGGATGAGCCGGAAGAAGAGCTGGGAGCTATGAAAGAAATGATGTATAGAATTGCCGCGATGCAGCCAGTAGAGATAGATCCGGCCACGATTCGCAAGCCAAAAAGACGAAACGTTAGGATTAGCGATGACCCCCAGAGCGTGGCTGCGCGTCTTAGGCGAGAAAGGATAAGTGAAAAGATCAGAATTCTACAAAGGCTTGTTCCTGGTGGAAGAAAAATGGACACTGCTTCAATGCTAGAAGAAGCTATCCGTTACGTTAAGTTCTTGAAAAGGCAAATTCGCCTGCTTCAACCTAACCATCATCAGCAGCACCAACCATGCACTACCAATGGAGACTGGCAAATTCCATACAGCAATAAACCTCTTGATTCTATCACCACCACTCCATCCCTCCTCGAACCCCGAGCCGGAGGCCTCGGATACATTCTTGGTGGGAATACCGGGGGCAATCCCTTGTGCTTTAATCATGAGGTAATTAGTGATTAGGGCTAAAGTGAACACTAGCTAGTGATCATTAGTGTGTTAACGAGCCATAATTAATGAACTAGTGGTAATTAAGAGGTGTGTGTGTATACATATATAAGCTAGCTAGCTAGGTAGCATATATATGAGGGAAAAAGGTTGTTAGGATATTGTTGACTCAAAGATATATATGGTCTGTGGAATAATCATAACGGTTAGCTTGAGTTGCGTTGAACCATATATCCTTCTATATAATATATGATAAAGATCTTGGAGTTTGTAGGGTTGGCCGGAAAGTTTGTTTGGCCGACTCTCTTCCTGGAATAAACAGTGACGTGTGTATGTATCATAATGTATGCTTCTGAGTATTTTTTTTTTCTGTTTATATACGTATATCTAACAATTACATGGGTATAAATGGAGGTATGCATGTGGACAACTTATGTATGTATGTATTTTGAAATATGTCTAGGCATATATACAAACACATATACCGTATATATATATATATATATATATATATATATATATATATATATATATATATATATATAGCTTGTATCTTGTAATTCTGTCTATATATGTAATTGTATGCATCCAATTATATGTAGTGTATGATATATAGGATGTGATTATGTATATATGGGCAACCTCTCTTAGTTATGAGAATGGTATTAGGTTGCCTAAATTGTTTGATTTAGTTTTTTAATTTAAAATACCCTAGGGTAAACTTTACTAACTTGAAGAGAAGAACACTGAACAAAACTTTTATAGGATGTGCATAACAAAATCTGTTCTTTGTGGTTGATTTTTCCATGATTTTTCCTTCACCTTGCACTTAGATGTTTTGGTCATGATTTACATGTAGGAGTAGTATTTAGTATACTAAACTGAAATTCATGCATTAAATCCAAACATATTGTTGAATTGTGAGTAATTAAGTTTATGTAAATGTAGCAGTTAATTATCTCTAATATTATTATATACAATATTATAACCTTGATAAATTAATATTATTGATTAAATAATATTTCTGGTTGGTACCAATGTAGTAAATTAATTAATAATTAGCTAAATTTGTAAGATAATATATTAAAAAAGACACATAGATCTACTTGATGTATAGATTAATAATCTCCTTACACATTATGTAATATGATTATTGCTTTGAGTGAGATTTTGCATGAGACAAGTTCTAATATAGAACTATTGTCTAAACTTTATGTTCTTTGTTGTTTTTCATGTTCTTATTAATTTGCTCGTCACTCAATAACTATGAAGTTATCTTATTTTCTCATAAATAATTCAAAAGGTACTCAACATCTATTATATTATGATACTCAACACCTCATTCATTTTGAATGTTTGAATGTTAATCCAAATTTTCTAAAGCCATATTATTCATTGAACTAATTTTACAATGTCAAAAATAATTTTTCATTATACTTGCTTGAATATATATTCTCTAAGCTAAGATTGCAAGATTCATTACATCTAAAACATTTTTTTTTTCCTAAATTTGAGATTCTAATTTTATAAACCTTTAAAGTATTTTGATAAAATTGACATAATAACTCATCTTAAAAGCTCATATGATTCCGCATCACAAGGTTGAATATTCAATGTTGTGTTTGGTGTCAAGGAAAATAATTCATTTTGTTTTTCAAACCGTCAATAGTTTTTGGATGTGTGGAACAATTAACGACAAGCAAGAAAACTTTTCTACTATCTATTTCTCTATTAGACTATCAAACATATTCTTGGAACAAGATCTCAGACATTCATACTTGTTTGTTGGCATGATACTTGTAGTTTATACTGCTTAAGCTCACATGCTTGAAACACAACGGTTTGGTATACTTGCCAATAAACTATAAATGAATTTTCTTATAACCCTTTTCATTATAGGAAGTAACAATAATAAGTATCTTCTTGTATTGTCTATTACCTTCAAGTTTCTTATAACATATTTCATCCATATTGAAAATATCTTTCATGAAAATTTGATCTAGTTTCTCTCTTATGGACCACAAATTGCTTTCAACATGCTCATATCAAGTTATATGTTTTCTCTAATATGTCTTGATGTCATGTTGTGATTTGAAGCGTTTAAGCTAGCCTTGAGAAAAATAGAATTTTAGTGTATCTACAAGATACATTTATTTCAGAAACTCCTTTTTTTTTTCCATGATTAGTTCTCTGGTCATATTTATATATTTTTTGTATTAAATATCACTCGAGAGAACCTTGTTTAGCTTCAAAAATTTTTAGATTCTGTGTCGTTTGACATCATTTTTTTTTAATATTAACTGATAAATACTTTAATGATCTCTTAATCGTAATTGATATGATGCTTGGCTCACTTGTAAGTTAAAGTTTTTTACAGTCATTGTTGTAATTGCTTTTTGATACAAGTTAGATTTTCTATGTTGTATTCACACAATGCTTTACGTTTTTGTTGTTGTTAAATTCGTTACACCTTCGAAATGAAAAGACATTGTGTTTGTTTTTATTGTTTATGATATTGTATGTTTTTTTTATATACATATTTTTTCTAATTTGTTTCAAAAGTAGTGATCCATTACTTGTTTAATAAGAATAAGTACATTCATGAGATTAATTTAGTTAAAAAAGTATATAAAAGAATCATAACTCATAATTTAGTAATTAGGTAATATTCATATTATCACAATACACAATACATGTATTAAGTTCAATATTTTAGAGAAAAAAAAAAAGAATACCTTGACACATTGCTAATTCTTATATAATATTTTATTCATTAATGTATAAATTACCAACTATTAATTTATCAATTACATAATATTTTAATCAATAAATAAATTCTCATGATTTCAAATACATTGATTTATAGAGATTTAGGTAGTTAATTAATTATCTCGTTAGTTAATTGAAGGGGAATATAATTTTCAGAGAAAGTGATAATTATTATGCATGCATGGACAAACTTTTTTCTTCAATTTGGATGAGTGAAGGACCTTCATGCAACACTATATGCTAGCTAGTAAGCTGGAAACTACTTGCCTTCCGAAGCCACTCTTCAAGCAAATGTAAAAGAGATCCCTGCACAAATATTTTTTTTTCCCTCGTAGGACATTAGAGAGTGGGGGATTATTCTAAAGCATTGATACTGGTTTTTATATATATATATATATATATATATATATATATATATATATATATATGGCCCAACACCTATATATACCTTCCATTGTAAACAAATTTAGCTCATTATAGTTAGGGTTCTCGAGTTGATTTGCAAGGCAAGAGAAAGCTATGATGTTATGGGTATATTTCTCGATATAGTGGAACTTTTTAATTGAGTTTTGAAAAAGTGATTTTTGTATTTTATAAAATGAATTAAAAAAAATGTGAATTAATAAATCATAGATAGAGTTGTTCATGCTAATTAAAAACTAAAATAGAAAGTTGATCATAAAATCGATAATTTCTATGGGAAATATAAAAATATATAAAATTTAAGAAAAACCATATAAAACTCTTAGAATAAAAATTAATAAAATAGATATTTTATTTGTATTAAATGTTTACAAGGGAATTGTTTTTTTTTTAAAAAAATAAGTATGTCAGGTTCATATATATTAATTAAAAAAATTAATCTTTAACATTATCATAAAAGCTACAATATTATTTTAAATAATGCATAAATAATTATTTAAATATCATTTTAATAAATTTATTTAAAGTGGATCTTATTATAAATTGTAAGACAATTAATCTTAAGAAAAAGATCAAGCACTATATTTATGTATTTGACCCAAAACTATTAAGCCCATAGGCCCAAGTTTTTTCTTTTATAGCATGAATGACATATCATTCACCCATATCATTTGTCTATGATATTTTTTACCACCAATGCTATATTTTGTACCACCAAAGCTAGCTTAAGTGACCAGAAAATCAAAATCTAAGTTTTTGAATCTCAAAATTAAACTCGAACTTTTATATTTTTTACAATAAAAAAAACATCACATGGACTTCTAAAACCACATTACTAACCATAAAATACATTTTAATTTGATAAAAACACTAAAAATCAAACCAAATTATTATTTTTTAGCCCTAATCTACCTTGTCTAACATCATTGAAGGTAGAAACCATCTCCATTGAGGTTTTTTTTTTTTTTTTTTAAGATGAATCTAAAAACACTAAAATCATAGTTATTAGTGACCATAATTTAACCATCAAAGAACTTTCTGTTTTTTGTGTTTTTTTTTGAAAATTTCCTCTCTCTTCTCTAGACATTCATGGATTGAAACACAAAATAATAATAAAAAACTTATAAGACAAAACATAAAATGCCCAAAGAAGTGGGATCTAATATGAAAAAAGTGAAATTTGAACGATCAAATTGAAAATTTTAGCGCCATTTGAAGACCAAACATGTGAAAAGGCTCTTTCTTTTTGAAATATCAATTTTAGTCCTTGATTTTTCAATTTTAGTTAACAATATAAAATTACTTTTTTGATAAAATTGATCTCTAATTCATTGTGATATTAATTAATGACAAATGACAAGTGGAAACATATAAATCAAAGCAAATAACAACAAATAATATCATGTCGACCTAACTTATAAGGACATGATTAAAAATGAATAAAGTTTAATTATTGAAATGAAAAGAGAAAAATTCAGGGATCAAAGATAAAAAAGTTGGGCATTTCTAGATGTAAATGAATAATATTTTTCTAAAATCTTTTAGTTTATTTATTAATAATTAATAGTTTAAATATCATTATCATTATCATTAATTCATCCAATCATTCTTTGTTTTATAGGTATTTCGAACATTGGCTATCAATTTAGTACACTTCAATATAATGTGTTCTTGATTCGAAAAAGTGCAAAACGAGAACTTGTGATCGCTTAGGAGAAAGATGAACTTGGCAATGAAAGCAAGAAAACCATTGTGACTCCTTTGGAAGGAGAAGGGAGGAAAATTCACGAGTCCTTCAAGTCCATCTTTCGGCTTACCAAGAGGCATGAGAGCAACACGGTAAAATTAGGCATTGAATATGAGAAACAAAATTAATTACATGGAACCATCTAGGTGGTGATTCAGTGATAAAAACTTAGGATCAAGAGGTTTGCTCCTTCTGTGGTCTCAGATTCGAGCCCTGTGGTTGCTCATATGATGGCCACTGAAGGCTTACATGGTCGTTAACTTCAGGGCCCGTGGGATTAGTCGAGGTACGCGCAAGCTGGCCCGGACATCCACATTAAACTAAAAAAATAAAAATTAATTACATGGCAAGCCAGCATTGCGAAGGACAAATATTCTATTATCAATTATCAGTTATCATGATACCTTTTAGTAGTTTTTGTTATTGCAATTTTAAAATAAATTATTAAAAAAAATTATAATTATTTTAATTAAGATTTTTTTAAAAATATTTTAGTGAAACTCGTTCAAGTACTATAACTAAATACTTTCAAAACAATGGTTAAAATAAAATATAGTTTTAACCACATTTTATTAGATTAAAACTCTATTTATTTTTGTGTTTAAAAAGTATTTTTCAAAAAAAAATTTTATTTTTATTTTTATATTGTTTTGATGTATTGAAATCAAAAATATTTTTTAAAAAATAAAAAAAATTATTTTAATATATTTTTAAATAAAAAATATAATAAAAAATAACTAACAAACACATGTACAAACACAGGAATCTGAATTGATAAAGTTAAAAAGAAAATAATATTTTTTAAAAAGGAATTATGATGGGATGTATGCTTTGGGACTAAAATAAAATAATTATTATAGTACATGCAAGTTATAGTTTCAGAATATAAATCCATCCTTTATGGAATCATTAGTCATTACATCAGACAAGATGATAAGGACAATTATTTTGTTAATGTATTTGGTCCGAAATGTACTAGAAATAAAATATTTACCGAAAAAGGTTCAAATTAAAGTAATAAAACAGTAATTAGTCGCTTAGATTTGCCAAGTCTCCATCTCTAACTAACCTGAAATATTATATGCTCTCCAGCCTTGTCTCTGTTTCTCTCTCTCTCTCTCTCTATCTCTCTCTCTCTCAACCAACTCCGATCTCTTTTATCTCCAATTCACGTCCAATCTCTCTGCTCCATCACCGTTTAAATCTCTCAAAGTTGTACTCCTCTACAAAATTATCTACTCAATGAATTAAAAATGGTATGCTCTCTCAGTCTCTGCATCATCAACCAATAAGTTTGTGTAATTGTAAAAGTCTTGACATTTTCATTCAAGATTATTTCTTTTTGAATCTGGTTTCTTTTTCTTGAGATTTGATGGATGCCCATTTTGTTTTTCTATCATCTCTCTAGTGTGGTGTGGTTAAAAATGGCTTTGAGCAAGGATTTTTGAGGTTCTGGATTGGTGTATATTTGTAATGCTGTTGTTATACTTTGAAACTATTGTGATTTTTTGAGATTGATGTTGGTTTTGTTTTGTCTTTGTTGATACGATAATGTCTGGTTCAGTGGTTCTTTGATTGATACTATGGTGGGTTTGAACTTCGAAGTGCTTTCACATTGGAAAGTCGGGTTCTTGGAGGATCATGAAATGGGAAATTGAGAGTCCTTTTTTTGTTAGAATGAGAATTGTTTGTTGATTATTGGTAGTATGGTTGAGTGAGGTAATGTCTACTTTTAATAGGAGTAAGTCAATAAACCAGAGGACCTTGGGTGTTGGAACCCCAAGAACTGCTAGTTTCGGAAGCCCCAGAGTAAAATTGACCTCAGTCTCGCATTGGTTTCGATGGCTTGTTGTGATTGGAGCTTTGTTTCCATTTTCTATTGCCATTGCTGGAGGTTACTTTTATCTTCTTCCAAGTCTCACTCAAGCATTTCAGGGTTTTGGTACTTCCAAGCTCAATGATTCGATGGAAGAATGCAATCTCTTTGATGGAAATTGGGTTTTCGATGAGAGTTACCCTTTATACAATGCTTCAGAATGTCCTTTTGCAGAACAAGGATTCAATTGCTTAGGGAATGGAAGGAGAGATGAGGATTATCTTAGATGGAGGTGGAAACCCAAGAGGTGTGATATTCCACGATTCAATGTACATGATATTTTGGAAAGGCTTCGAAATAAGAGGGTTGTATTTGTTGGTGATTCTATGAGTAGAACACAGTGGGAATCATTAATATGTTTGCTCATGACTGGAGTGGAGGATAAAAACAGTGTTTATGAAGTCAACAATCATAACATAACAAAACGGATTAGATTTTTAAGTGTCCGATTCAACTCCTTTAATTTCACAGTCGAGTTCTTTCGCTCGGTTTTCTTGGTGCAGCATGTTTGGATGCCTAGACATGTGCCAAGGAGGGTTAGGTCGACACTTAAACTGGACAAGTTGGACGATATTAGCAACCAGTGGGTAAATTCGGATATTCTCATATTCAACACAGGACATTGGTGGGTGCCTGAGAAGCTCTTTGAAACGTAAGTTCTCCAACCTAAGTTTTCATTTGCACTCATGGATCTTTTATTTTGAATTTAAATTCAAAATTTCAAGCATAGGTTTTCATAAATGATTTTGATGGAAAAAACATATTGAACCAAATTATTTCAGGCGCAATGTTGCCCACTCTTCATGGCACATTTATTGGATTAATTGGCTGATGTTCTGTATCTCGGATTTTTACATCTTTTGGAATCCACAGAAGTCTGTGCTTTGGATGCTTTAGAATTAAGTTGCACTTTACTTGCTACTATTGTTATTAATTGAAGTGCCTATGATAAAAAGCTGCTGCAACAAAATATGGTTTGGTGGGATTTGCAGCTTAGCAACTTGCTTTGTGAGAAAGATGCTTTTCCTTCTGAGGATACCGTTTCCACTAGAGAAAAGGAATGACTACTTGTGTCAAAACGTATGTTGTCAACTATGTATAATTAATCATAATGCAGGACCTAGAATATTAGTTTTTCTTATGCATTTCGAACTGGAGTCTAAGGTTGAAAAAAGTTGTATTTTGAAATTCAAAATATACACTGACGGTGCATGTCTAGCAGTATTCGAGAAGTATAACAAGACTAATTAACATTCTGCTTTACCACTTTATCCTTGTGTAGACTGAATTTCATGAATATCATGCTGTGGCATCAGTGTTTCTGCATCTTGCACATGGCTAACTTAATCCCCTATAAGTGCACATTATCGTATTATTTCCTACCACAGGCATGAGCTCCCCATTTTACATGAAAATTGTGTTTTGAACAGGGGCTGCTATTTCCAAGTTGCAAATACTGTAAGACTTGGAATGTCAATTCCCGTTGCCTTCAGAATTGCACTGGACACTTGGGCATCATGGGTTGAGAAAATGATTGACACAAATAGAACACATGTCTTCTTTCGGACATATGAGCCATCTCACTGGAGGTACTCTTTAATTCTGAAACCACATTTGGCGCGCTCCCTCCCAAAAATGCTTAGCTTTCTATTTTGTGTATCTGCTAAAAATCTAGTATATGTTTTGGTGCAAGATTTTGTCATACCTGTCCTGCCTGTTCTCATTGAAGAGTACTATTATAAAACTATCTTCGCTCCTGCCTGTTCTCATTGCAGAGTATTACTATAAAACTATCTTCGCTCCTTTGCTTTTCCTTTCTTTTTCTTTGTGTTTACCAAAACTGACGTCACTTCTCGTAATGATGGGCATATTAAAGCTTCATGCATGTTTATTAGCAGTTGCTATTCACACATTTTATCATCTCATTTATTTGCTCTACTTGTTTCCTTATTTTTAAATTCACCATGTCTATAAGTTGCACATTTACTCTCTTTGATGTGACTAAATATGATTTTTTTTTTTTTTTTTTTTGGAATCAGTGAACAATCTCATAGGCTTTGCAATATGTCCAATATTCCAATCTCAGAAGCAGGAGGCAAGGACAGAAGTGTATTTTCAGACACAATATTGGAAGCGGTAAAAAATCTGACAGTTCCTATAACTGTACTCCATATAACCTCCATGTCAGCTCTCAGGAGTGATGCACATGTGGGCAAGTGGAATGGCAATCCATCTATACCTGATTGTAGCCATTGGTGCCTACCTGGAGTACCAGATATGTGGAACGAAATTTTACTGTCGTACCTGCTATCCCTGTCATGAGCTTCCTCTCAGATTAATTGCAGCGGAATGTGAGTATCACTTCCTATATTTTTCCCTTACTTCAGTGCATCGAAGTGTAATTTATTATCTGCTCTCCTCTATCTCCGTCTCTTTCTGTAATGTCCGCCATAAGTGTGTTTTTGGGTGTTGAGTGGACATATATTTGAACCTAAGTCCTGCTTTGACCCCATTTCATCCTCCAAGGGAAACCTAGAAAGCCAAATAACCACTACTTGCATCAGCAAACGGACTTAATACTTTCTTCTTTATGAGTTATTACCATCTCTGCTAAGGGCAGTCATTCATTTTTGTTCACATTATAAAATGACTTCTTCTATGTCAGTTTCTATCAGCGCTTAAACTTGTTTGTCTTGGTTTAGGAACATTCTGCTAGAAAACTGGAGAAACAGGAGCAGGAATTTATGCTCTGCGTTGTCACTTGCCTAGTCTTAATTTTTGCACTTGCTGCCCAACAACATAAACATTCTCTGACGATGAAAACCCAGTCTCCAATATAAAAACAGGGAATTAATCACCACAAAAGCTCCCATTTCAGTTATTGATGGCAAATTTTCCGTAGAAATAAAAGGTGGGGGGGCATGCACTTAGAACAATGTTTCAAGTTGATTTTCTTTCCTCGTTGCAGATTGAAAAGTGTACATTTACTACCTGTCAAGTCAGCCACACCCCACCTCTGGTCCACGAGCAGCTCTGGTGTGAATTGTGAAGCCAGAAGAATTGGGAATATTTGGTCTGGGCTTTCTCGCAGTTTCTACTTGTTATCTTTTGTTTACTGAAGTTATGTTGCAATACTGATTTTGCACCTGGTGTTTTGATGAAAGTGTAGGTTACACAGAAAATACAGTTTTGAAGAGAAACCAATTTGTTCATTCTTTTTGCAAATTTTTGGTTGTTGGGAAGGGGCTGAAATCTGGTCTCCAATGTATAACAATTTTGTCCACCTTGTAGTAAAAATGATGGTTCTGGTTTTTGTTTCTTGAACAAAATGGAAAAGGGAAAGTGATGAAATAGAAATTCTCTATTGTATTTGTCAATTCTTGAATTGGTGCTTGTGCTTCTGAGACAGCTTGATGTATTACAGTGTGATAAGAAGGTTGCCCTTTTTTATTTTTGAGGACCTGCTTTCATGATCATTTCTGCTCTGCAAATTCCTTTTGTCATATATAAGCAACAACCACTAGCCCCGCCAACTTGCATGGAAACAAAGTCAGGTTAAGAGTTGTGAAGATGAATGACTTGAATTTAGCCCTCAAAAACTACCTAAATCGAGAAAATATTTTCTATGATTTCAGTATTCATGAGAATCTGAGAAATCTTAAGAATGAAATCTCCAAGAATCTCTTAATATATTATAGACAATGATGTAAATTTGATCTCTTGATATATTATGCAGTTCATCCCATCAGTGCAGTACAGATCACCCAGGTTGCTTCTTCCAGAGTTGGCCAAGTCATTTTTATATGTTTTCTTTGATGAGAAGATAGGATCTCCATGTTAAGTAATTTATCAATGTACAAAAAAAATTAACCAAGATTTCCTTCTTTTTTTTCTTGCTAATTTATCTTTATTTGCTCACAAGGAAATTTCAATTCATTTTTACATGCTCACGTTTGACATTTTCCTGCTTATATATCTCACAATCATTTTTTTTTGTTAGATTTTAAAAATAAAATAAAATTTTAAAAAATAATTTTTTAATATATTTTCAATTTAAAAAATACTTTAAAAAAACACAATATAACATATACCAATATCACACTAAAAGGCTTTATAAACTGGGTAAACTGTATCTCATTTTCATATTTCACCTGCCTTTAACATGTAAGCTACTGTCGAAAACAATTTAACCGACCTCATGAGATTGGAAGCCACCTCTATGCCTTCATTCCCTCCACAGTTGGGGATCCGTCCAGTGCCCAGCATTTAAGGAATTCGACATGATTGCACAATGTAGGGTTCAGTCTTTGTTCTTCATATAGATTATCAAAGAAAAAAAAAAACATCAGAGGCAGAGCAAGTCATTATCAGAAAGAATCAAAATATGACTATTACTAATTGGTCAATGTATAGACGAGTCATACCAATCAACTCCATTGATATTCCTATCATGAGATGTAGAAAGGACACCTCTCAAATAATCAGAAAAACAAAAGAAGTGTTTTTTAATGCAATCAATGACAACTCTTTGAAAAACTTAGCATGTGAGTAAAGTTACTCAAAGCTTAGAAGCATGCAAAACATTTAACAACTGAAAACTCTTCTCGAGAGTCGACAGTATAAATAGGCAAAAGCACAACTCATAATATTCGTATCTCAGAAGCAGCAAAACATAATCTGTCAGCTTCCATCTCTTTCCCAAATTGAAATGGCTCCTCTTGATAACTATGACTACAACTTCCCATATTTTCCTCTACCACCACCGCATAATCCTCCATCCCCTCCAAAAGTTGTGCCACCTCATAATTATCCATCCCCTCCAAAAGGGTCCCCACCCCATAATCCTCCGCCACCACACATTATACCCTCCCCTCCAAAAGTTGTCCCACCTCATAATTATCCATCCCCTCCAAAAGGGTCCCCACCCCATAATCCTCCGCCACCACACATTAAACCCTCCCCTCCAAAAGTTCCTCCACCACATCATCCAATTACTCCACCATCCCCATTCCCAGTGCCAGCAACCCCACCCAATCATCCATTTCATCCACCACCACCCCATCACATTCCTCCACCATCACCACCTCATATTATTCCACCTGCACCCTCTCATGTTATTCCACCTCCACCGCCAACACCAGGACATCATTCAACTGTTATAATTGTTGTCTTTGTCTCACTTGGTGGCCTATTCTTTCTTGCATTCCTCTCTGTTGCTCTCTGTTGCTTCATTAAGAAGAAAAAGAAGAAAACGGTTCAGAAAACTGAAATCTTAGAGTTTGATGAGCATACTAAAGTCCAGGAAGCCATTATTCCAGGCCCACATGGTGAGAAAATCACAGTACTAAACATTGAAGAGGATGTGCATCTTGTGGAGGAGATTAAGAAAAATGAAAAACTGGCTGAAGGTTCGCACATTAAATTGGCACATGATCATCCCCTGGATTCTGATATAGCAACATCCTCTTCTCGGTCCAATCAGCAGCATCTCGAGCACAAGGTCTGATTGAAACACAAGCGAATGAAATAAGTGGCAATGTAATCGTATATTCCTCACCATCAACAATATCCCTACTGGGATAATACATGAAATATTTCTTAATTCTTTTTCAAAGTTGTCGATACTTCTGTTTTAATAAAAAGTAAAGCTTGTTGGACAGTAAGGTCATGCTCCTTCATATTCCTTCATATTAGAAATCCGAACCACACCAAGAAATTAAAATCAGAATTAGCACTATGGCATTAAAAGAGATGAAATTAAATCTCCAATAAAATATTGACATTATCGCAAACTGGACACTCATCTACCCCATTAACATCCTAATTTAAGTGAGTGATCATGCAACATCGAATTAAACAGAAAACAACAAGTGTACACTTTGAGGCTTTACATGATAATACTGTTATAGCATCTGGTACTAGCTACAGAAAAACATGTCCTCTCATATCAGAAACTATTTTCACCTTAAAAAACATCAAGTATTTAACTGACGTTTAAACAAGGGGGGTCCATGATATTGGCTACAAAAGGTACCGTGCTCATAATGAGCATCATCATTTTACTCAAACCCACTTCTGTAGCATTATCATAATTGTCATCAACCATTATAATTACAGGGACTGGTGTCAAGTCTGGGATGACATCAGAATATTGCCTTTGGTTACTAAATGATAGTTATGAAGCTAAGCGACAAATTGAAAATACTAAAAAATAAATTGATTTGACTTACATTTTAGGCTTGCGTAGTGATATTACACGGGGAACATCCTAAGGGAAAGTTCTAGACATTACCTCCACTAGGGTAAGTTTACTACCTGGTTACAAATGGTCTTCCACTGCTCATTGAGGATTGATATGAGGTCTACAACCTTGTATGTGAAAGTTTAGGCTATGACCATGTCAGATTGACATACTAACCATATCAAAATATCTTTTCTAAAGAAAGGTTTTTTGGTTTTGAGAGGGGAAAAGGTTTGAAAGTTGTGTTAAATGTAAATGAATCTTCATATGGTATTACCCTAATTGGTCTTTTAGAGTATAGGGTAAAGAATTGATTATGTTAAAGGAAAAATATTATTATCTTAAAGCATCTTAAAGCATTTTTCCTGAGAGAAGCTGCAAAAGGTACCGTGCTCATAATGAGCATTATCATTTTACTCAAACCCACTTCTATAGCATTATCATAATTGTCGGCAACCATTCGCTGGGATGGCATCAGAATACTGCCTTTTGTTACTAAATGATAGTTATGATGCTAAGCCACAAATTGAAAATACTAAAAAATAAAACTGGAAAATCTGATCTTAAAGGATGGTGGCCATACCCGTTTAATTGCACTCAACAAGCAATGAACAGTTGTCAGTTAAGATGCGAAACCTAAATGTATTTAGATTTCAAGGACAGGGTAGTCCAAGCTTTTCCTTCTAAGCTAGTCATACCATGCCATATGTCTGAACAAGGAAAGAAAAACAAATGACCTGATCAACTGCAATGCCTGTGGCACAATAAATCATCCAGTGAGTGTGATATTACAAAATTTTATGAAAGGGAGCATGATGAAATATTAATAACATGGATTTCTAGTTCAAAATCACCAGGCAACATTAGCACCTTGATCATTCTATCTAAAATTTCACACGTCACTTTTGTCAATGGATGAGAATGACATCCTTGGTAGAATTTGTGTACTGTTCCTGCTATTGTTATCCAGCTACAACCAGGAGTTTTAGCCAAACCCAATTCTCTCATCTTTGCCCTGGTTATTGTTATACCATCTGAAATACCATGAGATTTGTAAATATAACACAAGGCTATATAGTTTCCGGGGTTACTTGGTTCCAGTTCAAAAAGACAATGAGCAGCTATTTCACCAATATTGACATTCTTGTGCATCACACAACCACCCAGTAGCGCACCCCAGACACTTGCAGTTGCTTCTAACTTCATTCTCTGTACTAATCCAAGAGCTTCCTCGAGATAGCCAAAACGACCTAAGAGGTCCACCATACAAGCATAGTGCTCTACACTGGGTTCAAACCCATAATGTGATTGCATTGAATAAAAGATCCTCCGGCCTTCATCAATTAGACCTGAATGGCTGCAACTAGCCAAAACTGCAGTTAGTGTGACAGGGTTAGGTTTAAGTCCAAAACCTTTCATTTTCTTAAAAACTTCCAGAGATTCCTCTGCTCTCCCATGAACCCCATAACAGGATATCATTGTGGTCCATGTAACAACATTCAAACTGCGCATGTTCCTGAAAACCTTTTCTGAATCATTCAAGCACCCGCACCTGGCATACATATCAATCAACGAGTTACTAATTACAACGTCCACATTGAACAAAGTACTCTTCACTACTCGCCCATGAATTTCCTTCCCTTTCATCAAGTCACCTTCCCCTCCACAAGCATTCAAAATACTCGGTACCACCAAAGCATCCAACTTTACCTCTTCCTCAACCATATTCCTAACCAAACTCAAAGCCTCCACATAAAACCCTGCCCTCCCAAACCCAGAAATCATCAAATTCCAAACACCACAATCCCTCCACAACATATTAGAAAACACTCGCTTCGCCTCAACCAATTTCCCACCTTTCAAGTAAAAATCCAGAACAGAACTTCCCACAACAACATATCCCTCAAAACCAAGTCTAATCACCCAACCATGAAGCACAAACCCCAAATAACAATCTCCCACTCCAGCTACTGCCTTAAACAGTGGAGGCAACGTATAGTGATCCGGTCGAAAACCCATTTTCAAAAACTCATCAAAGATACAAATAGCATCAGAGTAACAATAATTCTGCGCATACGATGACATCATAATATTCCACGAATGCATGTTTCTTTCAGGCATTCTATCAAACACTTTACGAGCTTCTAGAAGAAACCCAGATTTCGAGTAGGCTAACAAGAGATCAGTTTGAAGGGTAACGTTGCTGAGGTAGTTACTTAAAACGATTTGGGCATTGATTTGTTTGGCTTGATAGATTAAAGAGTGATTGGCGCAGTGTCTTAGTAGAATCGAGAGGTGGTAAGCTGTTTTGTATGTCATTGGAACTTGGCTTTTTGAATGTTTAACGGTCGAGTCATGAAATGGCGCGAAGGAGAAAGAAGTTGAAGAGATACGGTGGTTAAGTTTCAGGCTGTCAGCTTGTAGAATATACCATTTATTTTACCCGTTCTTGGCTGCAGATAATATATTTAAAAAAAAAAAACAGTTGTATATAGAAGCTTTATCAACATATTTTTATACATTAAAAAAATTAAGTGTAAATAAAAAAGTTATTTTTATATATAATCAAATAAATCGAGAACTATGTATATTAATAAATAAATAAAATTAATAATAAATGAAGATAAAAATTAAAAAATTTAAAAACATATATAAATCAAGATATATGAATTCGCAATACACGACTTTGATACATTTGTGTTTAATAATATTTTTTTACTAAAATTAAATTTGTATTTAATCAAATGATAATAGAAATAGACACACATGAAATTGATTGAATAAAAAAAAGAAAAAAATATTATGTAATTTTACATATATTAGAAATATTATCCAAAAGTAAATATTTTCTATTTATACAAAACATAAAAAAAATTATAGATGAATTAGAATAATTTGTTCAAAAACTAAATGTATACAAAATAGGTAAAAAATAATAGTTATTTAAAAGAGGTTCAAAAAAACAATAAAAGAGAGAAGATGTATTAATTTAAATATAAATTAAAAAATTATTTTGAAAAATACATATAATAATGCATAAATTTAAAAAATTACAAAAAAAGACAGACGATGCTAGATCTGACTTATTTAGTAAGGGCCTATATGCATAGACGCTTAATTTTGTTTTTGGGGCAAAGCCCCAATTGTTTTTTTTTATAAATAAAATCGTTGTCTAATTTTGACAAGATTCCAATCACTATAGTGGCTGGAAAATCAGGATTGAAATTGTTTTACCTGAAAATACCTTGAACACCTTGCTAAATCCATCTATGCCCTCAGAAAACCCAAAATCAATCCGAAACCAAAATTCTTTCTAGGCTTATATCAATATTTCTAGGCACTCTCAAGGTCTTTTATATATATATATAAACATAAATTGAACCCCCCTTATAAAATGAAATTATTTGATATAAAAATCAATTGTCTTGGTGGCACAAGTCGGTGTCAATGATTTTTTTTTTCTCTTTACCACTAGAATCTAACAATCTCTCTCTCTCTGTCTCTCTCTCTCTCTCTCCCCTTTCATGTCTCAAACCATAGCTAAAAGGCAACAAAAATAAACTTTTGTACCAAAATTGACCTAAAACACTTAGAAAATACCTTAAACATCTTGATAAATCCATATATAGCCTAAAAAAACATAAAAAAACACCTCAAAACTCAAAATTAACCCGAAACTAAAAATCTTCCCGAGTTCAAATATGTTTTTTAGGCACTTTCAAGGTAAAAAAAACTTAATTTGAACTCCTTTCATCAAATTAAATCAAATCTTTTGACATAAAGATCGATCATTTTAATAACTGGAATCGGTAACAACAACATTTTTCTCTCTCTACCGTTGAAATCTAACAATTACTCTCTCTCTCCTCTCTTAAACCAAGAACAAAAAAAAATAACAAAAATAAATTTTTGTACCATAATTGAATTGAGAAGATATTAAGGAAACAAATAGGTATAATATGTGAAGTTTGAGGACTAAAGTGATCTTTTTTTAGAACTTTGAAACCATCACCCATTTATGATGTTTTTTTCAGTTTTATCCCTTGTCTTTCAATTTTTTTGTTAGTCAACAAATTTAATCCAATTTTTCTTTAATTTGGCCAAAAACAATATAATCACGTAAAAAAAGGTTTGGACCCAAATGAAAAAATAAAAAAATTTAAATAGTGAGTGCACAGTAAAATGCGAGAGAGTGAACAATGAACATATACATTAAAAAACCTATGCCTTTTAGTGTTTTCTATAACTAGATTATGTACCCCTTCTAAGTTGCAAGTCAAATTAATTTAAAAAAAACATTAAAAACAATATTTAAGTATTGCTCACGTGTTTTCAAGAAAGAAAAAAATTAAATCAAGTAGGGATTAATCTGATGTTACTTCATTAACTTGGCAAGTTTAAAAGCAACCTGAACAATCAGAAAAAAAAAAAAACATAGTTTGCCTAAAAAAATTTTAAGACGACATTTTAAAAAATATATATATATTAAGATGACAACATATTAGATTGACCTAGGTCAACCCAAGTTAACATGTAAAATTCAAGGATTGGATCATGAGATAGTGATAACCTCATAGAAAACAAATAAAAAATATATTAAAGCCCAATTCTTAAATAACTCAATGTTGAAGAATGAAATTGAAATATAAATCAATTAAAAAATAACAAAAAAACCTGAGTCAACTAGGGTTAACATGTCAAACTTGCATCATGAGACCAAAATAACCTAATGGAAAGCAAATCAGAATAGATTATGAAGCTTAAATTGAAGGATGAATTTAAAAAATTCAATAAAAAAAGAACAAAAAGAAAAACAAAGTCAACCTGCCAAGCCTTTGACTCGAGTTATGAAACTATGATAACCTCTTAGAAAAAAAAACTAAAATAGATTATGAAGATTAATTCCTAATTAACCCAAATATTAAAGGATGAAAATGAAAAAAAAATCAATTACAACAAAAAACCCAGAAAAACTTGAACCAACTAGGTTAACTCATAACTCAGATCATGAAACTAAGATAACCTCGTAAAAAGCAAAACGAAACAAATTATGAAACTTAATTCTCAATTAACCTAAATATTAAAGAATAAAATTAAAAAAAAAACCTCAATTACAAAAAAATAAGACTCATAAACACTTGAATCATCCGAGTTAACCCACAAAACTCATGCCTTGAGTCATGAGACAAGGATAACCTGAAAGAAAATAAATCAAGACAAATTATAAATCTTAATCCTCAATAAGTCTGATGTTAAAGGATGAAATTAAAAAAAAATTATATTTACAAGAAAAGAAAAGAAAAGTGTTGTATTGATGTTTTTGCTAATAATATCGATGTTTGTGGATATAGTTGGGTCGAGTTTGGATCCATAATTGTATCTAATCTAACTTTTGATTATTTACAAATTGTAGACTTGACCCATTCAATTTTTTTTGGGGACTAGAATGAGTTGAATAAATCAGGTTGAACTAATTTTTTTATGGATATTATATATATTCATGGGTTGAGTTTATATTGCTAATTTTCAAAGGTTCACATTTAGAAGCGGCCTATAGCATGGACGGTATATACCATGATATCCTCAATGTTAGGTCTAATTTTTATACATTGCATCACCATTAAATTTTAGTTAACTCTTTGTTCCATTCAGCAAAAGAGAGAAGTAATTTTTTGTTACGTTAAAGAAATCAAATAGGAAGCTCAATATCAAAAACTTTAAGGCTGAGACTTTTCTAAATAAAATGAAAAAAATTATTCAATTTATAAACTATCAATAACTAAAGACAAAAAGAGTATATGATATACAAGTTGAATCGGGTACTCGGTTTCAAAAATCTCAATCTACCACCCGACCTGTTATATCAATTTCTTAAGTTTTTTAAACCATTGTCATTTGTAATATCTATATTATCTGAATTTGATACGTTGGGTCGGGTTAGATAATGCAAACATTACAAATAGACTGTTTAGTTTTAACACCTCTAGAATATAACTAGGTTATTTTCTGCGCTCTCGTTGTGGCTTGACCAAAATTGTTTCGAATATAAAAATACAGTTGTTTGGATTGTTTATGGATATGTGAAGTTGTCTGGATTACATTAGAACAACTCTTACACAATTCAATTTTAAACTTGAGCTAAGTAAAGATCTGAGTATAAATGTTTTTTTTTAATCAATTTCATCATTTTTTTCTCGATTTCTTCTATAGATTTTTTTTACCGATCAATCAAGTTATTTTTGGAGCGACAAAATCGACAAAATAAACAAAATCACTTTAAAACAACTTCCACATAAATTAATTTTAAATCCAAGTTAGATAAAAAAATTCAACAAAAATATTTTTTCAATTAATTTCATTCATTTTTCTTCTTCATTTTATCTTCAAATATTTTTTTTTATCGATAAATTAAGTTATTTTTAGATCTATTAAATCAATTAAATTATTTCAAGATAACTAGAAAACAATTTAATTTTAAACCAAGTCAAGAATTTCAAATCAAAAGATTGATTAGATATAATGATATTGTTAAAAAAAACCTTTATTCTCTTCACATTTTTCTGACAGGCAGCCGAGCACAGACAAATGTAGTGTTGTTTTCATCCTCAAACACTTTTTTTTTTCAAATGCATTAATATCTACTTTGTTAAATTTGTTATGAATGGGCAAAATTAAAAGTCAGGGAACTAGGTGGCTGTTTAACACTATGGGCGAAAAGTTCACTTCTGTTCTTCACCTCAAGGACAAACATGGAGAGGGGTTTTCACCAACTTGTTATAGATGAGGAAGGAAGGCTACTTGAAGATGTTCACCATACAGAACAAACAAAGATCTTTAATTGGAAACGATGCGTACACTTTCATCACAGTTTCTGTACAAAAATACCAGCTAGCCCTTTCTTCTACGCCCAACAAATCTGGCAGGACTAAACTGAGCAAGATCAACAATGGTGGACTGCCCATCTACTATAAGCTCAGCCATTGCAGCCCCAGTAGCAGGACCGTTTAAAATACCCCAACAGTTGTGCCCAGTGGCAACATAACAACCCTTCACCCCGGGAATCTCCCCGATTACGGGAACACTATCGTCAGTGCATGGCAAGAAGCATGCTTGCTCCGCCTTCAACAGTGCCTCTCCTTCTACCAAATGGCTCGACACCGTACTGGCTACTCTCTTTAGCACCTCTAATGATTCTGGGTCGCCCACTATCTGCTCTGGATCCTCCGGCACCTCAACCTCGGATGACATTCCGCACAAGTACACCTCCCCTATCAATCAAGTCATTTATTTTACTACTAACTGCCATAATTTATTATTCCCCCCCCCCAAAAAAAAAAAAAGTTAAAATGGAATACGGTAAATACCTGAGGGACGTGGATACACTTCAGGGTCCATGGGCTTGCCACCTTGGGCCGGATAATAACTCAAAAAAAGAGCATGAGGGGTTATAGCATCAGGCTCTTTAGGCTCCAAAACAATACTATGGGCTCTAAGCCCATAAACTCTAAACAAAGAACTCAGCATCTCAAACTTCCCAGACCATGGCCCAAGTGCCAAAACCACTGAGTCTGACTCAATAACTCGCCCCCCTTCAAGCACCACTGAGTCTACCCGCCCTCCCTCAACCCCAACACTATCCACTTTCCCTATCACCACTTCCACCCCGTATTTCTCCACGGCTTTTGATAAAAGAGTTTTTGTGAACATCTGGGGGTGGACTTGCGCCGTTGTTTCAGTTGACCCAATGGCTCTAAGGTCTCGGGCAGGCCCATCAACCCAAGAAGGCAAATTTTGAACACGCGAGGATTGACTCTGTTTTCCTGATTCAGTGATTGTGAGGCTTAGGGTAGTGAGTGGACGGTAGCCGTAGGATTCAGTGCCGTTAAGTTCTTCAGAAAGTGAACGGTGAAGATTGAAGCTGGCACGGGCAAGAGAAGATAGAGGCCCGCTGTCGCACCAATCTAAGGCGAGGAATCCTCCGGACTTTCCTGAAGCGGCGCATGCGACGGATGATTTCTCAATTAGCGTGACGGCGGCTCCCTTCTTGGCAAGGAAATACGCCGTGCAAACCCCGATTACCCCACCGCCGCAGACGGCTACGCGTTTTGGTTGCGGGTCCATGGATGATGGTGGCGGTGGTGGAGAGGAGCAGTGGACTGGGGTTGTTTTGGTCTTTTTGAAGGTTTGCAGAAGTGAAGAGAGAGTGAAAGTTGTTGGTGATGGCAGCGATGTAGCCAACATGGTTGGGTGCCGTTTGTTTTTGTTAGAAATGTAGAAGCTTCCTTCACATCTGACACGTGTACTATAACAAAAGAATATTTGATGATTTGTTTTTTATTTTCTTAATTTTGAACCTGAGCCCAGTTGAGGTGATTTTGGGCCTCGGCCCATAAATATCTCAGAAATTCTGCAGATGGGATTTTATTTATGATATGCATTTTTTTTTTGCAATTTGTGATTTGAATATTGAAGTTTTCTTATTTTTATAGAATAACTGCATATAGAATTGGTAAATTATTGATTCAATTGATAACGAGAAATTATGCAATAATGTTGTGTTGGTACGAAATGAAGAGATTAGGAAGAGGAATTTCTATCATGTTTTCAATTAATATTGTTTCAATTGATTACTGTTTGAGGATAAAAAAATAGAGATTGTGAGATATAAATATATTTAATTGAACAAGTAGAAATAAAAAATAAAAAATATATATATTTTCAAGATATTTTTAGAATGAATTTTTATACTTTCAAAACAAAAATTATATAAGAGATATGTTCTATATTTTTATTATTTTCGTCTTTTTTATTATAAGATAGTGACTAAACTTTACCTAAAATATGTTTTCAGGGTATTTTAAGAATGAATTTCTATACTTTTAAAATAAAAATTATATGAAATATATATCTCTTATCTTTATTATTTCTGTTTTTTTTGTTCTAAAATAATGATCAAAATCTACCTAAAAGAATATAAAATTATCTCATCAAACATTCACCATTACTATTTTTTTAATGCATCATATATATATATATATATATATATATATATATATATATATATATATATATATATATATATATAATCAGGTAAAAATAGTTATGAATGCACCAAAAATAAATTGTTTTTTTATATATATAAAGTTTCATAAGAAAGAGTCTTAACTATAATGCATGAAAAAGGACTTCAACATAGCCATAATACATGCTCTGGGTTAGACAATAAGAAGTAAGGAGAACTTTGTCTCCGATTTCAAGGGTTTTTTTTTTTTTTTAATTGTGAATAAAAGCGTTACCATCCTCAGTTTCTGCCAGTTTTTAGTCTCAAATGATGCAATGTTTTTGGAGATATTACAAGTTTATATATATTATTTGTTTGAAATATAGATTCAAAATGGTAAAACAAAAAAGATTTTAAAATTGATAGACACCATTCAGCCCTATAGTGGGCTTGTGATTTCATGTAATTTTTTTCTAAATAAAAAATAATATAATGTAACCACATTTTCTATTTTTTTTTTAAGTTTGGAAAAATATTTTGAAACTTTGAGAGATGAGCAAGTTTCTCTGATTTTCATTAAAAAAAAAGCTGAAAAAAAAGAGAAAAATGACTCGGGGTAGATTTATTGCAAATAATTGCCTCTATATTCGAAAATGGATACATATTAATCACCAACCAAGATGATCAATGATTCTCAAACCCACATCACTTATATGCTTCAAACTATCCTTTCTCCATGTGCAAGCTCAGAAGGAAAAACCAATTCAGGGTACCTTCTAAATGCATTATGGCAAGCATTTGGATAATCTGAGGCACCCATGACATGCATATAAGCATAATCACAAGACTCCGTTACCAGATCTTGAACTGAATCTCGAAGAGCATCAGCAACACATTACTCTACTTGTCTGCACATTCTTTTAGCACCTTCTTCAAGATGGGGTCATTTGGTGTAGTCCTAAGCAATATTTGACATGACAAACAAGATGATGTGGCTATGGCATTAGCCATTCCAACACCATTCATGATAAGTGCTAGAACTTTTGGCGTCTGCTTTTGTGCTTATGATATTAGGTTTGATAGATGAAACACAAATATCATAGTAGTTGGTATTCTTGTAAGTTTTATATTAATGGTTGGTGAAAAATGTAGTCAGGGAGAAGAAGTAACAAGAAAAAGTGTTGGTGTTGACCCCATTAGAGAGAGTGACCAAATTGTTAAAGTACATATCAAGCTTTCTGGACAGGTATTATAGGAAAAAATCCGAGATCATTTGGACCTATAATCAGACCTGCAAAATCAGGCAGAAATTCTACTTGCAACAAGATTCTCTACTTTCACACCACAGATTCAAACAAACATATCTTGAGCCTCAAACATCAAAATCATGCGATTCAAAAGCCCAAAATCATTTACACATCCAGGACTATAACTTTTATGAAGAATACTAGGTCAGATAAAATCGTTTTGAAGGTGAAAATCTAGACGCAATCTGAAGGACAAGATTAGTCTCCTGATCTGATGGGGAAACTAATGGTGCCCAGCATCCCACTACGGCTGAGAGTCTGACATAGAAATGGTGGGTCTTAGAACCCAAGAAAGGTGTAGATCAAGCCTCTAACATGCTATGAATGAAACAATACAGCTAGGATGATCGGATATTGCAAGAAACCAAGTCAGAAACAAAGTCTAAGTTGTAGCAAAAGTAGAATTACTGCAGCGTTGTGACTACATAGTCTATTTTCAACACAAATTCTGAGGGATTTAACCAACCTTAAGGACTAGAGAAAGAAGGAAGGAATTAAGTAGCATAAGGACTTCTAATTAGCCTAAGAATTCCGAAGAAATTTGGCAACTACGGGAGAGAATAAATAGAGCAGAACACGGCTGAAATAGGGGCTCTGCAACATTCTTTTATTCTCCGTTTTTGTTAATTTTCCAGCAGCTATGAACTAATTTTTGGCTTTCAGTTCAAAAGGAATACACATCATCTCCATTAGCAAATTACGAGAAGTACTATTATCATTGTAATTATTTCATATTCAAGTATTTATTTTTTCTTGTTCAGAATTATGCTGTCGATTGTTATTCAAGTTTATTAAATTGTTTTGAGATGATATGGATGCTTTCTAGTTTTAATCTCATATTGATTTATCAGAAAAGATTAAATTAAGTTAAATTTTCAAGTTTTTGAACGTTTGCTTAGAATAATTTCACAGACTTTACTCCTAAGGTTATTACCGATCGAGTGAATGAGAATTGCTTTCAATATTAAATTTGCTTGATAATAAGAAATTAGTTAGAGAGCTTTGTCTAATACAAAATTGATTAGAGAGTTGTATCTAATTAATTTACTCGTAATCTCATCGATTTTTTTATGCTTTAAGGAATATCGAATTTATTTTCTTGACGTGAAAGATTATTTATTTTACTTCGATGATCAATAAATTTATAGGAATGGATGCGTGGACCCTTGAACTGAGTTAAATACATATCAATTTATTATTTTTTATTTAAATCCCCCTTTTTTTTCAGTATATTATAGAAAAATTAAACAAAATTTTTATTGAATTTGACTTGATTTTCACAATCATACTAAAAATTTATTTTGTTTATGATATATAATAAAGTCATAATTATATTTTGAAGATTTCGAATACCACCAAAAATCTACATTGAAATGTGAGGGAATGAACATTAATTTTGCCACATTATCTATCCCACACCTTTTTAGTGTTTGTTAATGAGCTTTCACAATCATTGTCGTTCACATACCAAAGGACAAGCCTTGACAAACAAGCTCTTGAAACTTGTTTTAGCCCATAAACATCTTTGTTAAGCACAATACCTGATTGAGTTTGAGAAACATACCCAGTTGGCTGCTCTGCATAAATGTTCTTATCAAGCTCACTGTATAGGGAAAGCATTTTGGACATAAAGTTCTCAAAGTTTCAAGCCTAAGCTATTGCGAAAGCAATAACAATTCCGACTAAAGTGATTTAGCCCCAGGGTTCGAAATTTCGCTGCCATGTATAAAAACATGGTGACATCGATTCACTAGCGCAAAATGGAAAAAGAAAAAACAGAAACTGGTAATACAGACCCTTCTACTCGCATACAAAGATATGAAAGTGCTAGCAAAGACTTCTATGAGATAGGAAGACAGCAAAAACTACGTGGATAAATGGAAATACAGTAAAAGACATGTGATTAATGTTACTTGTTGGGACATTACTTCTCATATATGCAGAGACATAGAATTAGAAAGACACAAGCTGAAGTCAGAAAAACACTTGAAGCTTTGATTTATCTGTACATGCCTGAACTGGGAAGCTAATGTGCCATTTACAATACAAGAAATTTACTGGAAGAAACTAAAACATCACCAACTTTGTTCAACATTTAACAATGCCAAACATGATTTTATTGTTTCCTTCTCACATTCAGACGGACAAACCAGTCTTCTTTTACGCTTCCATGCGGATGATACACCTGAGACTTGCTCCACTAAGCATGTAGTCAAAAGCCTTGTTGATTTCTGAGAAAGGGACCTCATGGGTGATGAATTTCTCCAGCTCAAGCTCCTGTAACATCACAACTGCTGAGGTTAACAATTGATTGCAAGGAATGCATCAAAACTGAATAGAGGAATAGCTACTGTTTTGTTTCTTCACACAAGAGTTTCAAGATCCAAGCAATGGTGTTGAGCCTGTGTTTGGTAGTGTGGTGGAACCAGCTCTCACATTTACAAAACCACTGGTACATTTAGCTAGTAGCAGCCAGAGCTATCCCCAGAGTGCTATTTGCATTGCGCTAGCAAAGAAGGCTAAGAAGTTTCATTCCCAGTAATCAATTTCGATCATTTTAGTTTGTTGTTTTGACCAATTAATTTTACCTTCAAGTTTCCACGAAGAAATTTCACAGGGACCATAATTCGACTACATATACAGAAATATATTCGTATACTGCATACCGAGTGAGATTAATGGGAACTCAGATATACCTTGTTCATGTACATTTCAACCACTGAAGGAAGGTCGGAGCGCGGTTTGTAGTTGCCAAAGAAGGTACCCTTGAGAGTCTTCTCATTCAGGAAACTCATTGGATGGGTTTTGAAAGAATCATCTTTGTTGGGCACACCAACAAGTACAGCAACACCCCATCCCTGCAAAGCAAGCAAAACGTCAAGAATGTTAAGCATATTAACTCGGTGATTCTCTTTTTGACTTTCAATGACTGAAAAGAATTCATCGAAAATTACATCATGGACACATTCAAAGGCAGAAATCATGGCATTAATACTTCCAGTGCACTCGACACTTCGATCAACTCCTCCGTTGGTCATCTCAGCTATCACCTAAAGACATGGAATCAAATTTAGAACAGACTTGAGAGATCCACACACGCTTGTTTCTCAAACCATGATCCACTATCTCACTAACCTCTTGAACAGGCTTCTTATAATCTTTTGGGTTTACAAACTCCGTGACACCGAATTTCTTGGCTGTTGACAAAGAACAAGAATGAGCATCAGAAAGCAGCTACAAATACAACAGAGAGAACGTGACTCAATGGGCAACATTATTACCAAGAATCAACACTCAGGCTACTTAATTTTATCAGTTTCATGTTATAGGCTATTTGACTGTGCTAAATGTATATCAGTCAATATATAATTTTAGAGGAGCACTCAGCAGTGGATGCATTGCAATTTGATCTCAGTAAATGCTCCTCTCACCTTCATTGAACCTATTGGAATTCAAATCGACACCAATGATTCTTGAAGCACCAGCAATTCGAGCCCCTTCAGCAGCCTGTGATATAGAAACAACACGAACAAGTTTTGCATCAGCATCCACATTCTGAATAGGAAAATTGCTCGCTAATCTTGTATTGGAAAAGAAACTTACTGCAAGGCCTACAGCTCCTAGTCCAAAAATGGCTACTGACGAGCCTTTCTTCGGTTTTGCAACGTTCAAGGTGGCACCAAGACCTACAGGTAAAAAAAAAAAACAAATCTTTATTACATGAAAGCTACAAATTCTTCATCCATAGAAGAAAGATTGAATTGGATTTCGCCCCTAACCTGTTGAAACTCCACAGCTGAGGATACAAACTTTGTCAAGAGGAGCAGCCGGATTGATCTTGGCAAGACAGCCAACATGAACCACAGTGTACTCACTAAAGGTTGAGGTACCAACAAAGTGGTAAATGGGCTGCCCTCCAATTGAAAATCTAGACTTTCCATCATTCAACATCACACCTCTGTCAGTGTTGATCCTCAGAAGATCACACATATTACTCTCCTCTGATTTGCAATGTCGGCATTCCTTGCACTCTCCTGTGAAGACAGGAAGCACATGGTCACCGGGTTTCAGGTCTGTCACCCCCTCACCAACACTTTCGACAATCCTACAAGAAAAGAAAATATCAAATTAGTCTCCCCCATTCCTCACTGTCAACATAAAATGAGTTTATCGAAGTAGCACAAAAAGTAATGAACTAATGGATCAAATTCATACCCTCCTGCTTCGTGGCCAAATATGCGAGGAAACAATGGGGTTTGCCCCTGCAACATGACAAATTAACCATGCTAATTATATATTATCAATCTCTAAGAACACAAGAAGGCCAACCACCCAGATTATAAAAACAAATCGTAATAGAAGTGCTAATAACCTTGGCTTCCCAGAAGTAAACATCAGTATGGCAGAGGGAAGTGAAGAGGATCTTCAAACGAACCTCCATAGCTTGTGGTGGAGCCACCTCCACTTCCTCCATCACTAATGGCTTTCCAGCTTCCCATGCCACAGCAGCTACAGATGATTACACGCATCCCATTATTTAAGTGACAAAAGATAACAAGAAATGTAAAAACGAGAACCAAGTAAAGTGGCTTTTCTCAGTTACCTTTGCAACGAATGACTTGACCAGCAGTGCTTGACATATTCTTTCTTGTCTTGAACGAACTTTATGTTTCTTGTGTTGAACGAACTTTGTGTTTCTTGTGTTGTGAAGAGAAAGGGTTGTCTTTGTGGGTTCTTATAGTAGCAGAAGCATGTGTGTGTCTGTCATGCTTATGGTTAACCATTGATTTCAAGTATTTTAAAGAGAAAAACCATCTACGATCTCTGCTGTTTTGTTGTTTCCTCCGATTGGACCTGCGGCTCCATGGTCTCTTGATTCCCTGTTTTATATTTCCAGTAGTGGTTTTGTGATTTATTCTTAGTTTATCTTGCGGTTTGTTAACGGCTCGTTAACATATATATATAAATTTACAATGTCCACTCTAGCTAGCAGCCAGTAATAATCAATCTGTTTAAGGAAAAGGATTAGTTTCTAGTGAAGTTGGATTTAAAAACTCATCTTCCTCTTGACTCCTCTGATCCTAATCTTTCCTCAATGAATAAAAAAATCTTTCTATCATTGTAACTCCTAATCAAATTGGTTGTTTTTTATTCTTCAAGGCATCCATAGCCTATTTCCCTTTGAGGTTACGTCGGGTATCCAAACTGGAACTTCTCCAAAGAAAATTTGCTGCATTAACAAGGGCTCAAACACGAGACCACTTGCTTAAACAACTAACCCTTTCCACTAAGGTCAACTTTGTTTGGTAATCAAATTAGTTCATTTGAAACAACATCATCATATTACCAGAAAACATATAGCTTGCGAAGAAAACATTAGGCGTATGAAAACTCTCTATTTGTATAAATTATATTCTTAAAACAAATTCTTATCTATGATATCAAATAGTTTTTGACACTCAAAATATAATTTATGTGCTAGGCGTATGAAAACCTGGCTTTCCCTTGTAAGATGCAACTAGGGACTGATTTTAAGAGATGATAGTAGGAGGGTATAATTGAAAGATTTTGTAGTTTGACATTCAATTTGAAACCTCTATCATGGTTGGGGATTGATTCTCTTTAGCCTTTGTGGTTTTATATTTCCAGTTGTTGTTTTGTGGTTTATTCTTATTTTATCTTTTGGCTTGTTAACTGCAAGTTGACTTATATAATTAATACATATTAATTTATTATAGGTCAACTAACAATAGTTTCTTCTTGTTCTTTTTTTCTTTCTCTTTTAAATAATTAATAAGTTTGAAATATCTTTTGAATGAAAAGAGGCTAATCATTTGTAAAACAGCTTTAGTTCATCTAATTTTGAAAATTTTCGATTAAAAGATGAAAAATAGTATTTAAGCATTTTTTTTTGGGTTAGATAATATATGAATAATTTAACTCTTTAAAAGTTTTACAATGGTCTATTAATTCCTATGAAGTCCCTCTTAGGAAACCTTTCAATTCCCATGGCTAACTCCACTAAACATTATGTCATCAAAGTGAAGCACAATAGAAATCTTGGGAATTAAAACAATCTTAAAATTTCAAATTAATTTAAGAAAAATATAAAAAAATAAACATAATTAATTACACAGGAGCTAATAAAATTTTTATAGTTTGGCAACTTAAATCTACTCTGTGGATGAGATTATTAGAAAAATTCATTTGAAAAAGTAAAATATTTCAAATTCCAAAGTAACTCAAAACTCATATTTTCTCTCTTCTATCTAGCCATAAAAATATAAAGAATTTAAACACTCACAAATAAGCCTTGACTTGTAAATATGATAACTTTAGATTTTTTATATGGATTAGGTTAACATAGGTATTTATTTCCTCCCATAGAGCTGCTACAATTTAAGATAAACCTAATAAATCTCCACCTTGGCTTAAATGGAGTCAACTTATGAAACTTAAACTCCTCTTTCATTGCCTCCACCAAGCATCTCTCAAGTACTACACAAACCAATTAAGTTCAAGTAATGCTTAAACTTGACTGCAGAGATAGGCTTTGTCAATATATATGCAGGGTTTTCTGTTATAACAATCTTCTTCACTGATATAACATCCTATGACATGATATCTAGAATAAAGTAAAACTTGACATCAATATGTTTGACCCTTCCATGATACATTTGGTTCTTGACTAGATGAATAGCACTTTAGTCATTATAATGCACAATGATCAACTCGTGTGATAAACAAAGATTACAAACCAAACCTCTTAGCCATAGAGTTTCTTCCACTCCCTTTGTCAATGTCATATGCTCAGCCTCTATTGTTGACAAGGAAAAAATGGATTGCGAAATTTCTTTCCAACTAATGACACACTCTAAAATAGTGAAAACATAACCTGTTAGTGATTTTCTTCTATCCAAACTACTAGTATAATCTGAGTCTACAAAACCCTTAACATTACTCCTAGTGCCACTACTCCTGTTATATATCAGACCAATATCTGTAGTACCTTTAAGATAGCAGAGTATTCATTTCATGGCATGCTTGTGAACTTTACCATGATTTATCATAAACCTGTTGACCACACTAACAACATGTGAAATTTCTGGATGAATATAAACCATAATATACATAATGCTCCTTACTACACTAGCATATGAAACATTTAACATGTGCTTTTTTCCTCCTTAGTTTATGGTGACAAAGTTGAAGATAACCTAAAATGGGTTGTAAGTAGAGTACTAACTGGCTTGCAATCTTGTATACCAAAACATTCAAGTACCTTCTTAAGATACTTTCTTTGTGACAAGTATAACTTGTTAGGACTTCAATCTTTGCATATTTGTATACCTAAGATCTTATTGGTTGTACCTAAATCCTTCATCTCAAACTCACCACTCAATTAGTTCTTCAAATTGTTAATTTCATACATGTTCTTGGAGGTAATCAACATGTCATTAACAAGTACATAAATGAACCATTTGAGAGCTTTCTGAAATACATACAACTATCATTGTCATTTCTAAAGTAACTGTGTCCAAGCATAAAAGTATCAAATATTTTATACCACTACCTTTATGACTGATTCAAGCCATACAATGAATTCTTTGATAAGCATACATGGTCTTCCTAACTTTGAGCAATAAAACCATCTAGATAATGCATGTAGATCATCTCCTCCAGCTCACCATGTAGAAAAGTTATTTTTACATCTAGCTACTCAAGCTTTAAGTCAAATAAAGTAATCATAGCAAGCAATACCTAGATGGAACTATGTTTCACAACTACATAGAACACTTAATTGAAGTCAATTCTCTTTGTGTAAAGCCCTTAACAACTAGTTATGTTTAAAACCTAGTATCCTCAACCCCTAAGATTCAATCTTTCCTACTATAAACCCATTTACACCCAACAATCTTTTGGTCTTGTGGTTCTTTAACAAGCTCATACGTCTGGTTTTTATAAAGAGACTCAACCTTCTCGTTCATAAAAAACATCAATTGAGAAGATTATTTGTAAAAAAAATTGCCTCTTTATAACAAGGCTCATGATTGTCAAGATTCTTTACAATATTCAAGGAAAAATCAACTAGATTAGTATAATCATACTTAACTAGTGCTTTTATCTATCTTATTTGCCTTCTTATAGCAATATTACAATGTTGTTCTTCAAGTGCATTTTCATCAACAATATCATGCACCACTTCATCAACTAGTTCAATTCGAACATATTTTTGCATTGTCTCTGAAGCTTTAACCTCAAGCTCCACATGTTTGTTAGTACCTTGATCCATCTCAAAATCAACACTAGTGGACTTCTTTTTCTTGCGAAGCATAATAGACTCTTTAAATGTCACATCCCTCAAATAATAAACTTATATGACTTGAGATTAACACATCACAAGCAATATCCTTTCACCTTAGATATATCAAGGCCAAATCTACTAAGTATATATGATGAAGTTCTAAAAATTCAAGTAGCCTAGGAATAAGGCTCTCAGGATGGATAATTGGTTAATCAACTGGTCTAACAATCTCATCAATTCTCCCTAGACAAGGAGGTTAATAGCTATACCGGATGCTTGGTAGGTCAAGGTGACTTATGACTAGTACCTGCAAAAGGTCCTATTTGGTGGAGATGGGGACTCTCTGATACTTAAATAAATATCTTTTTAGAGAGAGAAAATACAAGAATATTCTAGAGAGAAATGCTATGAAAATATATATGCAATAGAGAATGAAGATTGTGAACCTTTGTTTTGAAGGTCTCATGATATATTTATAACCCATAAGTTTTGTCCTTTTATGAAGATTGTTGTCTCAAACTTCTCAAAAATTATTACTAGGATCTTTTGAACAATTCTAAAATCAGAAGAATCAGTACCAAGGATTCTTACATTATTGATAATGCCAAGAAGTCTATTAGAATATTCCTTAATTGTTTTTTATTTTTTCATCTTTTGCATCTCAAATTCTCGGATCAAATTCAACACTTGCATCCCTTTGATCCTCTCATTTCCTTCGTATTCTTCCTTTAAAAAATCCCAAATTTCCTTGGTTGTTTTAGAGTAATTATTATGTTAAAAATGGTGGGTGAGACTGCTCCAAACAAAGTTGCTCTTGCTTTTGATTTTCTTTGCTTCTTCTCTTTGTGATTTTTTATTTGTGCAATACTTGGATTGTCGGGCAAGGTTAGAACTTCATATACTTGTTCAATAGCTTTCTATATATTATTAGCATCAAGATAGACTTTCATTTTAACAACCCAGACCTGATAATTTATCTCATCAAAAACTAGAGGTGCAATTGCAGTGAATGACATTTCTAAATTCATATTGGATGTGTAGTGTTAGGTGATAAGTGTTTAGAGATTGTGTTTTGGCTTTTTTAATCTCACATGTCCATAAAATAATCAGCTATGATACCATATTGGTTATATACAAGAGAAAGCAAGTCTTTTAATTCTTAAGATGCAGAAGATGATAATTTTATTGAATATCAAAGCATTTATTTATACAATAGAAATAAAACTGAATTGCAAGAAAATCTCCTTGCATTTCAGGTTATACTGTTACATAACAAAAAAAAACTGGTTATAGCCACTAAAATAACAACAACAAAAAACTAATTCTGCTTCTTGAGACATGCTTGGTCAACAAAACATAGTGACATCGATTTACTACCCCAAGATTGCCAACTAAATTGACAAGAAACCAAACTAGAAAGATTGCTTTAACAGAAAACGAACAAAATGGAAATTTTACTGCTGAATTTTTCTGTACGGAAAAGGAAAAAACACAAGACAGGTAACACAGACCCTTCTACTCGCATACAAAGACATCTATGAGATCGGAAGACAGCAAAAACTACGTGGGTAAATGGAAATACAGTCAAAGACATGTGATTAATGTTACTTGTTGGGACATTACTTCTCATATATGCAGAGACATAGAATTAGAAAGACACAAGCTGAAGGAGATAAACTGAAGAAGCTGAAGTCAGAAAAACACTTGAATTTTTTATTTATCTGTACATGCCTGAACTGGGAAGCTAATGTGCCATTTACAATACAAGAAATTTACTGAAAGAAACTAAAACATCACCAACTTTGTTCAACATTTAACAATCCCAAACATGATTTTATTGTTTCCTTCTCACATTCAGACGGACAAACCAGTCTTCTTTTACGCTTCCATGCGGATGATACACCTGAGACTTGCTCCACTAAGCATGTAGTCAAAAGCCTTGTTGATTTCTGAGAAAGGGACCTCATGGGTGATGAATTTCTCCAGCTCAAGCTCCTGTGACATTACAACTAGTAAGTTTAACAATTGAATGCATCAAAACTGAATAAAGGAATAGCTACTGTTTTGTTTCTTCACACAAGAGTTTGAAGATCCAAGCAATGGTGTTGAGCCTGTGTTTGGTAGTGTGGTGGAACCAGCTCTCACATTTACAAAACCACTGGTACATTTAGCTAGTAGCAGCCAGAGCTATCCCCAGAGTGCTATTTGCATTGCGCTAGCAAAGAAGGCTAAGAAGTTTCATTCCCAGTAATCAATTTCGATCATTTTAGTTTGTTGTTTTGACCAATTAATTTTACCTTCAAGTTTCCACGAAGAAATTTCACAGGGACCATAATTGGACTACATATACAGAAATATATTCGTATACTGCATACCGAGTGATATTAATGGGAACTCAGATATACCTTGTTCATGTACATTTCAACCACTGAAGGAAGGTCGGAGCGCGGTTTGTAGTTGCCAAAGAAGGTACCCTTGAGAGTCTTCTCATTCAGGAAACTCATTGGATGGGTTTTGAAAGAATCATCTTTGTTGGGCACACCAACAAGTACAGCAACACCCCATCCCTGCAAAGCAAGCAAAACGTCAAGAATGTTAATTAAGCATATTAACTCGGTGATTCTCTTTTTGACTTTCAATTCAATGACTGAAAAGAATTCATCGAAAATTACATCATGGACACATTCAAAGGCAGAAATCATGGCATTGATACTTCCAGTGCACTCGACACTTCGATCAACTCCTCCGTTGGTCATCTCAGCTATCACCTAAAGACATGGAATCAAATTTAGAACAGACTTGAGAGATCCACACACGCTTGTTTCTCAAAACATTATCCACTATCTCACTAACCTCTTGAACAGGCTTCTTATAATCTTTTGGGTTTACGAACTCCGTGACACCGAATTTCTTGGCTGTTGACGAAGAACAAGAATGAGCATCAGAAAGCAGCTACAAATACAACAGAAAGAACGTGACTCAATGGGCAACATCATTACCAAGAATCAACACTCAAGCTACTTAATTTTATCAGTTTCATGTTATAGGCTATTTGACTGTGCTAAATATATATCAGTCAATATATAATTTTAGAGGAGCACTCAGCAGTGGCTGCATTGCAATTTGATCTCAGTAAATGCTCCTCTCACCTTCATTGAACCTATTGGAATTCAAATCGACACCAATGATTCTTGAAGCACCAGCAATTCGAGCCCCTTCAGCAGCCTGTGATATAGAAACAACACGAACAAGTTTTGCATCAGCATCCACATTCTGAATAGGAAAATTGCTCGCTAATCTTGTATTGGAAAAGAAACTTACTGCAAGGCCTACAGCTCCTAGTCCAAAAATGGCTACTGACGAGCCTTTCTTCGGTTTTGCAACGTTCAAGGTGGCACCAAGACCTACAGGTAAAAAAAAAACAAATCTTTATTACATGAAAGCTACAAATTCTTCATCCATAGAAGAAAGATTGAATTGGATTTCGCCCCTAACCTGTTGAAACTCCACAGCTGAGGATACAAACTTTGTCAAGAGGAGCAGCCGGATTGATCTTGGCAAGACAGCCAACATGAACCACAGTGTACTCACTAAAGGTTGAGGTACCAACAAAGTGGTAAATGGGCTGCCCTCTAATTGAAAATCTAGACTTTCCATCATTCAACATCACACCTCTGTCAGTGTTGATCCTCAGAAGATCACACATATTACTCTCCTCTGATTTGCAATGTCGGCATTCCTTGCACTCTCCTGTGAAGACAGGAAGCACATGGTCACCGGGTTTCAGGTCTGTCACCCCCTCACCAACACTTTCGACAATCCTACAAGAAAAGAAAATATCAAATTAGTCTCCCCCATTCCTCACTGTCAACATAAAATGAGTTTATCGAAGTAGCACAAAAAGCAATGAACTAATGGATCAAATTCATACCCTCCTGCTTCGTGGCCGAATATGCGAGGAAACAATGGGGTTTGCCCCTGCAACATGACAAATTAACCATGCTAATTATATATTATCAATCTCTAAGAACACAAGAAGGCCAACCACCCAGATTATAAAAACAAATCGTAATAGAAGTGCTAATAACCTTGGCTTCCCAGAAGTAAACATCAGTATGGCAGAGGGAAGTGAAGAGGATCTTCAAACGAACCTCCATAGCTTGTGGTGGAGCCACCTCCACTTCCTCCATCACTAATGGCTTTCCAGCTTCCCATGCAACAGCAGCTACAGAAGATTACACGCATCCCATTATTTAAGTGACAAAAGACAACGAGAAATGTGAAAAACAAGAACCAAGTAAAGTGGCTTTTCTCAGTTACCTTTGCAACGAATGACTTGACCAGCAGTGCTTGACATATTCTTTCTTGTCTTGAACGAACTTTATGTTTCTTGACTTGAACGCACTTTATGTTTCTTGTGTTGTGAAGAGAAAGGTTTGTCTTTGTGGGTTCTTATAGTAGCAGAAGCATGTGTGTCTGTCATGCTTATGGTTAGCCATTGATTTAAAGTATTTTAAAGAGAAAAACCATCAACGATCTCTGCTGTTTTGTTGTGTCCTCTGTATTGGACCTGCGGCTCCTTGGTTTCTTGATTCCCTGTTTCTGTTTTTTCTGGTTTGAGCTAACTACAATTAAGTCCTCTATTTAACATATTTTGATACATATAGTGTGACCATCCATTTCAATTTTTCCTACCTTCTACATTTATTTTTTACTGAAAATTCTCTATTTGAATGGATTATAGTTTTATTTTTTCCATGATATCAAATAGTTTTTGATACTAAGAATATAATTTACATGCTAGGCGTGAGAAAACTTGGCTTTCCCTAGTAATATGCAACCTTAAACTTTGCGGGCTTGATTTTAAGTTAGATAGTAAGATTTCCCTAGTTTGAAACTCAATTTGAAACCGCCATCATGATTGGGGATTGATTTCTATTTAGACTTGGTGGTTTTATATTTCCAGTTGTGGTTTTGTGATTTATTCTTAGTTTATCTTGCGGTTTGTTAACGGCTGGTTGACATATATATATATACAATGCCGACTCTAGCAGCCAGTAATAATCAATCTGTTTAAGGAGAAGGATTAGTTTAGAGTGAAGTTGCATTTAAGAACTCATCTTCCCCTTGGATTTGGGATCTTCTCCCAAGAAATTTTGTTGTATTCACTTGCTTAAGCAACCAGAACATTTTCCACTCAGGCCAACCTATATTGTTTTTTCATTCACCAAATAACCTAGAAAACTAAGCTTAGGGATAAAATGGTATTCTCCACGTGATCCATTTGTCTATATTGTTTTGATTAGGGATACAATGATTTTTTTTAATAGTAAAACCCCTTCAATACTATTAAATGCAAAAAAATAGATAATAAGTCTCCAAGGTTTTTTTTTTTTTTGAGATTTCATATTTTCTAGCATTGTGAATTTCCTAAAATAATTTTAAAATTTAATAAAGCTTTCTTTGGGGATATTTTTATATTTAAAATTTGTTTTTTATAATAAAGTTGTTTTGAGGGGTGAATTAGTCTTTCATAATAATTAAAAAATATTTTAAAAAAACCCTATTAAGTGCATAAGAGAAGTCTCATCACTTCAGCAGTGTGTACGTCGTCATACAGAAGGTAAAAATTTACTTTTACTATGTCATTTAATATCTCTCGGCATACTCTTCCTTAGCAGATGGTGGGTACTTGGTTTTGATGGACGGATTATCACCGGTGTTTTTTTTTTCTTTTCTCTTCTCTTTTCTCTTGAGATTCGTACCAAGCATTTAAAATTTTAGAGCAATCTTGTTGGTTGGGTATATTTAAGTATCAGTCCTCATTCTTTTAATTATTTAATATTTATCTTTGGCCCTTTTATAAGTTTTTTTTTTTGTTATTTTCAATTATATCATTCAATCTAAGCTTTTTGTTTTTAGATTTTTCAAATTTGGTCCTGACTTTGTTTTCTCATTTGTTCCTTATTTTTTTAAAACTTTCAATTGTTTTCAATCTCATCTTTTAATCAAAAAAATTTATTTTTATACATTTGGTTTTCATTCTTTTTGGTGGCTTATTCTTTAATTATTTTATGAAATTAATTTTTCTTTTCAATTTAGCCCTTCAATCTAACATTATCCATTCTCTAATTTGTTTTTTTTAATTTGGTCCTCATTATTTTAGATGTTATTTTTTCTTTTGAACCTTTTTTTTTTGTGATTAATTTTGTTTTTTCGATTTCATCATTTAACATTTGATTTATTGAAATTTGGGTTTTATGGTTTTTCAAGGTTTGGTGTTTGTAGTCAAATGGCCCGGTCATAGATTCACATCGCTTTTTTTTTTTTTTTAATCTCATTACTAGACAATTTTTTTTTGTTTGTAGAATAAGCTTCTTGTTTTTCTCCGTCTTTCTTTTTATAGAATATCCTGATCTCATGATTTAACCCTTGAATTTGATGAATTAACCTAAGTAGATTTACACCTTTTTTGTCTTTTATTTATTATTTTTTCTTTCATATCCTTATGTATAGTTATTTTTTTATTTTAGCCTTTAATATTTAACCTGTTAGGAATTGGGCTTCGTATTTTTTTTTCATGTTTAGTGTTTTCATTCAAAAGGTTCAGGAACGAGTTTTATGAGTTAACACGGGTTGATATTATTTTATAATTTTTTTTTTGCTTATTTCTTTTGTTTTCATCATTTGATATTATTATTTTTTATTTGATATTTTTTTAAAAAAAATGTGCTTACATTGATTGAATATTATTATTTTTAGATTATTTTTTATCCTACCTGTGAGCTGGTAATGTAGCTAGTTGTAAATATTTCTTGTAGTAGCTCGTCATTATATTGTAATAATACGTTGTGTAACTAATTTGTTGCAGGTCAACTAACAATAATGTCTTGTCTCTTTTTTGTTTTTGGTTTTTTCAGAAAATATTTCTTGTAGTAGCTCGTCATAGCCTTGGGCAGGGGAAGAAACAGGGAAGAGATGAACAAGAGACTTTTGTGAAAAGATTGATGTATAGGATGATCTGTTGATCCATATCTTTATGTGATAAACTGATTTATTTAATAATTATTAAACATTAATGTTATTTTTTTATATAAATAAGTTAATTCTACTTAAATATTATCAATAAAAAAAATGAAATTCAGATATAAAATCTCTTGGTGAAATACAAATTACAAAAAAAGAAAAACCTAAAAAGCATAGATGTTGTCTAGAGGAATCCACAATTTTCTTTTTCCTTCAATCTATTCATTGAACTTTTTGGAAAGGAACAAATTAAAAGGTAAAGGATTAAAATAAAAAAATTAGAGAAAACAAGTGACAATTTTAAAGTTGACGCAAAATGTTTACTTTAGTCATTTTACTTTTCAAATCGTAACTTTTTGGCCCTTCTAGATTTTAAGTATTTTATTTTGGTATAAAACTTTATTTTCTTTATATTTCAGTCATTGGTTTGAGAGAGGAGAAAGAGTGTTGTCAAATTTCGGTAATAGAGAGAATATTGGTTGATATTGATTCCGACTACAAAAATAGTTGATCTTAATGTCAAAGAATTTTATTCGATGGAAAGAGTTTCTTTTAAGTGTTCTTTCACATTCAAATTACTTGAGAAAATAAATCTGACGTTGGAAAGTTTTTAAATTTCAAGTTGATTTTTTTTTGTTATTTGAAGGCATAAACAAGTTTATTTATGGTGTTTTTTTTTGTGTTTTTGGATAAAAATAATTATAAAAATAAATTCTTGAGTTAAAATACTCTTGTTCTGATTTTTTAGTGATCATTTAATCGCTAAAATCTATACACTATCTTAAAAAACAAAAAGCTACTTTTAAAAAAAATAATCAAAGCTTAAGCCCATATGCTTGAGTTGGCAGACCCATTGTGTTTTTTTTTTAATTAAAGCCTGGCTAGGTCACGTAGGCCTGCACTCTTGGTATTTATTTTTTGGGTGTTTTTTTATATTTGATTAAATTTTTTAATTTCATTATTTAATTTTAGATTTTTTTTTAATTTTATCATTTAATATTTTTTTTTAAATTGTTCTTCATGAGTTATTTTATTTTATTTTTTATTAAGGTATTCTAATCTAAATAAACATTTTACTATTTTATTAGTGTTTTATTTTATACGTATTTGATTTTATTATTATTGATTGAGTTAATTTTTACACCGTTTACTTAAAAAAATAAATTAGCCACGCCTCTTTTGTTTTTTTCATTAAAAAAAAAGTTGATTTGACCCGCTCGTTATCTAGATAAATAAGAAAGTGGCTGGACCAACTCAATCATTTGTCTCATACAAATGGAGTCAACAGCATCAGCCTCCTCCTCCCTTCTGCTCCTCCTCCTCCTCCTCCTCCTCCTCCTCCACCATTCTTCAGCCACAACACCAACCCTACCCAATTCAAACTCTAGTTTTCCCAATGAAGCACTGCCTACAAAATCTGGGTACCTCCCAGTCAACCCGAAAACCAACTCAGCCATTTTCTACACTTTCTATGAAGCTCAACACCCAACTTCACCTCTCTCTCAAACCCCACTTCTCATCTGGCTTCAGGGTGGTCCTGGATGCTCCTCCATGGTTGGGAACTTCCTCGAACTGGGCCCTTATCGTGTTGTTTCTGATTCCGAAGAACAAAACGTTACTCTTCAACCCAATCTAGGCTCTTGGAACCGCATTTTTGGCCTCATTTTCCTTGATAATCCTATAGGAACTGGGTTTAGTATTGCTTCTAAGCATGAAGAGATACCAAGAGATCAAAACACTGTTGCTAAGCATCTCTTTTCTGCAATAACTAAGTTTCTTGAATCAGATCCAGTGTTCAAGACTCGTTCGATCTATATAACTGGTGAGAGTTATGCAGGAAAGTATGTTCCTGCAATAGGACATTACATTTTGAAGAAGAATATGAAGCTGCCTGTGTCAAAGCAAGTGAATCTGAAAGGTGTTGCTATAGGTAATGGGTTAACAGATCCTGTGACACAGGTGAGAACTCATGCTGTGAATGCTTACTTTTCTGGTTTTATCAATGAGAGACAAAAGAGGGAATTAGAGGAAGGTCAAAAGGAGGCAGTTAAGTTAGTTAAAATGGGAAATTGGAGTGCGGCAACGAATGCAAGAAGTCGGGTCTTGAGTTTATTGCAAAACATGACAGGGCTAGCTACGATGTATGACTTTACTAGGAGAATGCCTTACGAGACAAGGTTGGTTACGGAGTTTTTGCAATCTGTCGAGGTGAAGAAGGCATTAGGTGCAAATGAATCTATAGTTTTTGAGCACTGTAGTAAAATGGTGAGGGAAGCATTGCATGAAGATCTGATGAAGAGTGTCAAGTACATGGTGGAATTCTTGGTAAAGAATACTAAGGTATTGTTGTATCAAGGGCATCTTGATTTGAGAGTGGGTGTGGTTTCCACTGAAGCTTGGATTAAGACAATGAAATGGGAGGGAATAGGGAAGTTTTTGATGGCTGAAAGAAAGATATGGAAAGTGAACGGAGAGCTTGCTGGGTATGTTCAGAAGTGGGGGAGTTTGAGCCATGCCTTGGTGTTAGGGGCTGGACATCTTGTGCCTACTGACCAGGCAATAAATTCTCAGGCTATGGTAGAGGACTGGGTTTTGGAAAGAGGAGTCTTTACTCATGAGCAAGAGGAGGATTCTGCATCAGGATTGTTGGACGCACTCTGAAATTAGTATTTGAATCAAATTCGCATGGATTTTTTAGGCTTTCAGGCAATTGTTTGTAGTGAATATCAAGTGAGAATCTTTGTTTCCTCGAAGCCTTTTCAACTAGATCGAGGAAATAGATGAACATTGAGAACAATGTTCATCTATGATTTAATGTGTCCCGAGTAATGGACTCTCATGCTGGAAATATATAGTGATAAATACAAGTCGGACTAAGATTTAATTCGCAAGTAAAGTTCTAACAGCCTTGTTTAATTCGCAATCTGAAACGTGAATTTCTTGGCTCGTCTCACACTAAGAACAGACCATTCTTATGCATCCATCCGGATGATACACCTGAGGCTAGCTCCACTGAGCATGTACTCAAAAGCCTTGTTGATTTCAGAGAAGGGGACTTCATGGGTGATAAATTTCTCTAGCTCCAGCTCCTGCACATATTACAACTAGTGAGGATAACAGACTGTTTTGCGTTGTGATATAATGCTTCAAAACCAGAGGAGGAATGGCTACTTTATTGCTCATGTTCATGTTCTTTAAATTAAAGCAATTCACTGTTAAAGATCATTCTGGTTGATAGTTTGAGAAACTTCACATACAGATTTGCTTCCGATCTACACTAATAGAAACCACAATTCTGCTGGCTGTGGAGAGATGATTGGGAACGTATGCACCTACTGAATTTGATTAGTGGGGACTGAAGTTACCTTGTTCATATATTTTTCTACGACTGAAGGAAGGTCTGAGCGCGGCTTATAGTTTCCAAAGAAAGTACCCTTGAGAGTCCTCTCATTCAATATATTCATTGGATGGGTTTTGAAAGCGTCATCTTTGTTCGGCACGCCAACTAGTACAGCAACACCCCAACCCTGCAAAGAAATCCAAAATGTGAAACAGATTTAGGTGTTTTTGATGCCTTTGGTTTTTTTCTTTCTTCTCAATCGGCTAATGGCTAGAACAGTTTTCACAGGAACTTACATCATGGACGCATTCAAATGCGGAAACCATGGCACTGATACTTCCTGTGCACTCAACACTTCGATCAACTCCTCCATTAGTCATCTCAGCTATCACCTAAAAACTGAAAAATCAAAATTAGAGCTGAAGCAGTAGGTTTGCATGAACCCTTTCCCACGAACATGATTTATCTTCTTACAAACCTCGTGGACAGGCTTGTCATGATCTTTTGGATTTACAAACTCGGTCACGCCAAACTTCTTGGCTGTTGAAAGAAACATCAGAAATCAGCTGTTGGATAGCATATTAAGCATTTCTTATCAGAATATGTCAGTACTATCACCGGGAAACAACAGCAAAGATACTCGATGATATGCATATCAGTTTCATCTTAGTTACTTGACAGTGCTAAAGTCCTCTGTGCAACATCCTGTGTTTACTATTATGAACATCATTTTCATCCTCTCTCTCTCTGTTTTTTTTACTTCTTTGCAGTAATTGAGTAGATTTAGATACACCATATGTCTGCTACATAATTAATTAAGTAATGCAGCCAACAAGTTAAGCCAGGAATGGATAAAGAACCCAAAAAGCAAATGAAACAAGAATAGGATTTTACTAAATGTCTGGTTTACCTTCTTCAAATCTGTTGGAATTCAAATCAACACCAATAATCCTTGAAGCGCCAGAAATCCGAGCCCCTTCTGCAGCCTGATCATGTCAAATAATAGAAGCAGTTTTAACATAAGCAGCGGCCTAGCATCTGAATTCAGAAATGGATAGAAAAAATTCCCTTGTTTAGTGCTTTGGAAAAGAAACTTACAGCAAGGCCAACGGCTCCCAGTCCAAAAATGGCCACAGAAGAGCCTTTCTTTGGCTTAGCAACATTCAAAGTGGCACCAAGACCTACAGCACAAAACCAAATCCTCATTAAAAGAAGGTAACAAATTCTTTATTCATATAAGAACAATTGAATTGCTGTTTTAACCCAACCTGTAGAAATTCCACAGCTGAGGACACATACTTTGTCAAGTGGAGCAGCTGGATTGATCTTGGCAGCACAGCCAACATGAACCACAGTGTACTCACTGAAGGTGGAGGTACCGACAAAATGGTAAATTGGCTGCCCTCTAATTGAAAATCTAGACTTGCCATCATTCAGCATCACACCTCTGTCAGTGTTGATCCTAAGAAGATCACACATATTACTCTCCTCTGATTTGCATTGTCGGCATTCCTTACACTCTCCTGTGAAGACAGGAAGCACATGGTCACCAGGCTTGAGGTCTGTCACACCCTCACCAACACTCTCAACAATCCTATACCACCCCAAAAGAAAAATGGAGACGTGAGCAAAAATTATCAAATTAGTCACCCCAATTCATCACTACCAAAATAAACAAAAGCATAATCCAAGTTCAGCAAGCAATGACTAATGGCTCAGATTCATACGCTCCAGCTTCATGACCAAATATGCGAGGAAATAATGGGGTTTGCCCCTGCAATTTTAAAACCAATGTTATAGTATCAATCTCTGCAAGCACAACTAGAAACGCTAGCCCATAAACAAGATCACATGCATGATTCAGTAGCAATCACATACCTTGGCTTCCCAGAAGTAAACATCAGTATGGCAGAGAGAAGTGAAGAGAATCCTCAAACGAACCTCCATAGCCTGAGGTGGTGCCACCTCCACTTCCTCTATCACTAGTGGCTTTCCAGCTTCCCATGCTACAGCAGCTACAATACAACCATCCAATCATTAAAAAAAAAATTTAAATACATTGACCTATTAAAGCATAGTTCAAAAAAATTATATCATATTTTAAAGGCCAAAATTACAGTTAAATCAATCAAATTCATAATCTAGTTTTCTTCTTCTTTTTTTTTTTTTTTTTTTTTGAAAAAAATAGTAATTATGAGTGAGTTCTCTAATTCTCCACACAATTTGATCTCACCGTCTGGTTGAAAACAAGATTTCCCATAAACAAAAAAGAATCTAGCACTGTTAAACACGCAAAAACAATCTCATTCCCAAGATTTAAGAAGGCAGAAGGAAACATGCTTTGTAATAGCAGTTTGTCTATTACCTTTACAACGTATGACCTGACCAGCAGTGCTTGCCATTCTTCGCATAACCTGACCAACAGTGCTTGCCATTCTTCCTCGTTATTCTCTTGACGCAACAAACTTTGTTTTCTTTTATTACTTTCCTCTGTTTCTTGAGTTCTGAAGTAGCTCTGTGGGGTATTTAACTATTTATAGCGGCAGAATCTAGTACTCCAGTTGGCCTTTAATTTTCTACCAGCTATATTCTTATGAGAAATTCCAAATACATTTTAAAGATGTTCGACAAACAATAGTAAATGGCTGAAATCCTCCATAACATCTGTGCAACAGAAAATGAATGCAGCACATATTATGGAGAATCATTCGATTCTTCCTCATCACATTTTCGCTAGAATCTCCTTTTCTGCGTGCCTACATGGTTTTTATTCTTTTCCCAAATACGTGTGTGTACTATTTCTCTTTTGTTAAACATAAAAAAAAAAAGAAAATTGTTTCCTAAATTGCTCAACCCACATATCAAAAATAAATTTTAGACAAATATTTTAGCAAAGGATGGATGAGGGCACGAGATTGATTCTCTTAATAAAAACAGAGCTTATGTGGGCTTGTGATTACCAGTCAGTGATCACCGCTAGTTTCGTTTGCTGTAAAGGGAAAAGAGATGTAGGGTGTGATGAATAGATGGAAGCAAGCAAATCCAGGGTCTCCATTGCATGTCTTGGCTCCCATGGAACACGCATGATTGTTCCCTGGTTTTCCATTTTAAAGAGATTCGAGGCTTCACTGCAGATAAAAAGGTGGCGTAACTCATAAAGCGGCATCCAAAGAAGATGGTTATTGTCATAATTAAAGGATGTGGCTCTGTCTAATTAAATAAATGTTACATAAATTAAAGGGTTTTTTTTTTTTATCAACTAAAGCAAAAGATTATCGAGAAAGATGAATATATATGTCCGAATGAATTCTTTATAGATTAGGTCAAATTAGATCTTCGTCCAATTGGAACAAACCACACGTCTCTTATGTGTATTTATTTAATCTAGTAAGATGGAAACCTAATCTTACTAAAAAAAAAAGGACCCCATTAAATGTTGAATTTCATTTAAGGATTAGTTTTCTAAGAAATATTTTCCACATAGTCGAAGGTAAGTATTATAATTGTTAGATATGATATGGCCACTTTTAAAAATACAAGAATTAAAGTTTAACTCGAGTTAGATTTTTAATTAAATCAAACAAGATATTAATTTGATAAAAGTTGATCTAGCCAAACTTAATTGATTTTTCACTCAAGTTAAAAATAATTAATTTAATATAAAAAATAATTAAATGATTGATTTTGGTTTATCCAATAATTGATCTCATAATGTAATAATTTAAGTTTTTTTTCTTTTTATATCAAGTCTAACAACTATAAATACCATTTGCATGGAGTCTCAAATGGGATATTGATGAACAAGCTTGAAATGCGTGTAATATGTATTTGATATTATTATAATTTTTATGATTATAATTTTAAAAAATAGATTTAAATAAAATACTTTTAGTTATGGATTTAAAAATAAATAAAAGACATGTTTAATTAAAAGTGTTGTAAAATGGGTTTTTTTATATAAAATAAATGAAAAACAGATCTTTAACTTATATAAAATAAGAATCTAAAAAGTAATTATATATAAATTTCAATATAAAAAAACAAAAATTATTCAACTAATCGAACATTTTTTCTCAAAAGCTACTCTTAGGGTCCCACTTTTGTTTTCTTGAAGGAAAAACTCAGCGGGCCCAAATTCTGGGTCGTGTGCTGTGAGTGGGAGTGGAGTGGAGGCTACACATAGAATATACAACCTATTAATAAGGCCTTCTGTGATGATGTTAGCATAGTAAATGGACCCACCCAAGAGAATACAAAACCAATCGACCCAAAATTATACTGTGTCTCGCCCCAAATCCACTCCAACTTTAAAATTAAAAAACCAAGACATGGTTTTTGCCTTTTTGCTATGGCTTGTTTGAGATTGTGGTAGCGGTTGCGGTTTAAAGTATTTTTCGCTTTGAAATGCATCAAAATCATATTTTTTATTTTTTAAAAATTATTTTTAAGATCAACACATCAAAATAATCTAACATAAAAAAAAATTTAGGGAACGCGGTTTCAACCGCGTTCCCAAACGGTTAAGAGATTTCACCATAACCTTAGGGGTTGTGTTATTTAGTTAATGTTCATGAACAAAGTAATAGAAGAAATAAAAACTAGTGTTTTAAAACTCGTACTAGTAGTAGGTTAATCCAAAACCTGTTTTGATTCAAGATCTAAACTAGTTTGAATTGAAGAAAAAAAAAACCTCAGCTATTCTAGTAAAAAACTGCAGTTGACCTAGGCCTAACTTGATCAAAACTTGGTCATCAATCTGCTGACTATTTTAAAAAAAAAACAATTATGGTTTAAACGACATCATTTTGATTATTATTTTTTTAATTTTTTTTAGAAACGATCCTCCAAGCCATGACTCTTTATCTAGGGTCAACCCCGAGTTATATTTTAAAACTATAATAAGAAAATGTGTCTAATTAAAAAAAGATGAAGACACAAATATATAAAAAATACGTTTCTAGAATAATTTTGAAGTTAATTTTTGAAATCTCAAAACATGAATTACATGAAAATATATTTCCTCTATTTTCACTATCTTCATTCATTTTTATTCCGAGAAAGCAACCAAACATTACCAATAATACTCTTTAACTAATAAGAATTGAAATCTCAAATCACGATTTAAGAAATAAAATTATCATGAATTCTCTTATTTTAACCTAGATAATATATCTTTGATTAGAATGGAGATGAATTTAAATCTTAATGTATAGAAGCTGATTTCCATTAGACATATATAAAAGAAAAAAAAATGATTTAACTATGGTTCAATGGGAATGGAAACTCTAAATATATAATTTCTCCTCATTTTTTTAGATCCCGCCTTATTTAGTAAATAATTTAAGAAATTATACAAAATAATTTAGTAAATTAAATGAAAAAATATATCTTTCATATACACGTGCAAAATTTCCAACTTTTAGTCTTATTTCTAATAAATTTAAATTTAACGGGCTCAAAACACTATAAAAACATAAATTTAACAAGCCCAAAAAATCTATTAAATAGACTGTGCATAAGCTAGTGCACGAGCCCAATAGAAACGGGTCTAGGCAGCCTTCTTAAGCTCATTTCCCTTAGGTCTAGGTGGATTCTTTAGTATTTTATACTATTTCAATACATATTATTTTGAGTGAAATGCAACTTGAAATACTACATTAATTTATAAAGGTGAAATTACTCTTCAGCCTCTCTTCTCAATAAAAAGACAAGATTCATAAGCTATAAATACTCTATGAATCCACCAAGATCAAAGTTCACAATCTCTTCATTCTTAATATTTTTAGCACATATATTTCAGAGCTTATCTCTCTAAAATATATTTGCACTTTCTCTTTCTACAAAGTTATTTACTTAAACATATATATAAGAGTCCTTATATTCACCAAACAATACATTTTTCAGGTATCAGCTACTAACCGTATTGGCTTATTAGGTACTAGGCATTAATTACCAATCACCTTAACTAGAGAAAATAAATCATATTGCTAAAACTAAAAAATTAATCAATTATCTACCACATAAATTTTATTCCTAAACTATGTTGATATTTGAAGACATCATCACTCTCTAGCTAGAACATCATTTACAACCCTTGGATTTTTCCCTCCCAGGATCTGCTAATCGCATATCACCAAGTTTGGTAGTGCAAATTTATTAAAAACGATAGCTATCATATCCATAATTTGTAGTCCGTTAAAGATTACTTAGTCATGCTTTCAATAAAAGAAAAAAAATCTCAATTTAATATCTTAGAAGAAGGGAGAACATAAATGTCAAGTGGATGTTTGTTATAGGTATAGGGTGTTTTTTAAAAGTGTTTTTTAATTAAAAATATATTAAAATGATAGTTTTTTTATTTTTAATATTAAGATATTAAATTTATATACAAAAAATATTTAAAAATATCAATTTAATATTTTTTATACAAAAAATAATTTAAAAATTACTTAAAAAAACATTTTCAATCACCCAAACAAACACTCAAAATCTAGTACATAAATATCAATAAATTAATGACAACGATCAATTGTATATTCTTTCTACAAACTATACATGATTTCTATGATTATACTTAATCAATGTTTCAAGATAAAAAGAAAAGATATAAAAAAAATAAAAATATGCTTGGCTGGAATAATAAAAATATAAAATAAATTTTCATAAATTTGTCTTTTATTAAAATAATGAGACAAACAACATATCTCATCAAATATTGTTTTCGTCTTTTATATTGCGATATATACATGCATGCACCATAACTTTTGATAGTTTCAAACATTTACTATTGAATTATCAGAAGAATCCAACACGACGTCTGTTGCGAAATTGGACTTTGTAATAGAAAAGTCCCCTGTGATCGAAATCTTAGTTAACGGGTGTCACCATTACCAATTCTCTGTCCATGGCAACTTTCTAGTGGTTTACATCAATGGTATTTAGTGGATCTTGGCCGGCCATTATGATCGAAACCATTCAAAGGGTATATCACCTTCTGTCCATGGCAACTTTCCTAAGTCGCTACCATGAACGATGCTTCAACTCCATTGCCTTGGTCTTTGGACAAAAACATCCTTTTTTATTGAGTGGCTCCTGCACAAGGACCCAACATTCCTAATTCTCTGTCCATGGCAACTTTCTAATGGTTTACATCAATTAATCGTATTTAGTGGATCGAAACCATTCAAAGGGTGTCACCATTACTACTTCTGTCCATGGTAGCGTTCCAGCTGGGTTGCTACCACGAACGATGCTTCAACTCCATTGCCTTGGACGTACGAAACATCCTTTTTTATTGAGTGGCTCCTGCACAAGGACCCAACATTCCTAATTCTCTGTCCATGGCAACTTTCTAATGGTTTACATCAATTAATCGTATTTAGTGGATCGAAACCATTCAAAGGGTGTCACCATTACTACTTCTGTCCATGGTAGCGTTCCAGCTGGGTTGCTACCACGAACGATGCTTCAACTCCATTGCCTTGGACGTACGAAACATCCTTTTTTATTGAGTGGCTCCTGCACAAGGACCCAACATTCCTAATTCTCTGTCCATGGCAACTTTCTAATGGTTTACATCAATTAATCGTATTTAGTGGATCGAAACCATTCAAAGGGTGTCACCATTACTACTTCTGTCCATGGTAGCGTTCCAGCTGGGTTGCTACCACGAACGATGCTTCAACTCCATTGCCTTGGACGTACGAAACATCCTTTTTTATTGAGTGGCTCCTGCACAAGGACCCAACATTCCTAATTCTCTGTCCATGGCAACTTTCTAATGGTTTACATCAATTAATCGTATTTAGTGGATCGAAACCATTCAAAGGGTGTCACCATTACTACTTCTGTCCATGGTAGCGTTCCAGCTGGGTTGCTACCACGAACGATGCTTCAACTCCATTGCCTTGGACGTACGAAACATCCTTTTTTCTCGACTCCCAGGCAATGACCCAACATAGCAGTATATAAAATTTATGTTAGAAAATTATATAAATCATGTCTTGATATTTTATCTAAAAACTTATATTATTGAGTTGAACTAGTTCTTTGACGTGATATCAGAGATTTAATGACCAAGCAGTCACGAATTCGAATCTCACCACTCTCTTTCTATCTAATAAAAATTAAATATAAGATAGTGTGAGTTTATACAAGTTCAAGCTCAAAGAGATTTTACCTGAGAAAATTTGTTAGAAAATTATATAAATCATATATTGAGGTCTCACCTAACAGCTTAAAATGTTAGGTTCGGATGATTCTTTGACATATTGAAAGGGATCGTTGGGTAAATTTAAACCAAGTGGACATGATATTTTGTGTATGTTTCTGTAACCAATCAAAGGTAAGAAGAAATTATTTATAAGACTTATTGTTCATTGGTATTTCAAAAAAATAAAAGAAAAGGATGGATTCATTTTTCTTGATAATAAGTTAAATGTTTGAATTTTTGTTTGAATTTTGATAGTTTCTAATGTGGCGAGCATAATAATAATAATATTATTATTATTACATACTTTTAGATTTTATGTTTGAAAAACAAAAACCATATTTTGAAAATTCTTTTTTAAGAATATATATGTATTGTGTTGCTTGAAACTACATGGAGGAAGAGAACCTTATAGCTTTGGAAAAGAAGAAAAATTCAAAACCAATTTCAGATTAAAAGAATGAAATTCTTTCCTTTTTTTTTTTTTTTTTCCAGTTATCTTTCTCTTGCTATATATTCTTTTGGATTCTATGGATGCAAGCTCTGTGGACTTGGCCAACATATTTGAATGCCTTCAGTTAGACGGCACATATAAACAGATAATATTTCTTAAGATGCTTTATAGTTGGAGAACAGCTTGTCTACTTCAAGGTGTTTAATGACCTGTATTTCAAGTTAGTGTTTAGCTTATTGTTTTTTAAATTATATTTTTACTTATAAATATTTTAAAATAATATATTTTTAAAAAAAAAATTATTTTTAATATCAATACATCAAAATAATCCAAAAATATAAAAAAAATAATTTTAAATACAATATACATAGCTTTTATGGAAAGAAAATCACATGTGACTTCATATGCTGTGGGCTTGGATTAATTATAGGTTTAGAAGTTCTTGTTAGACACAAGTGTATTTTTTTTTTTTACACAATATTAATTAAATATAAAGGTGTAGGGAAACATTGTTTTATTATATTCATTCGGACTATGAATTATAATAGTAATATATGGTGTTTTTTTACTTGTTTTTTTTTTTAATTTAGATCTTATATTGTATATTTATGGAGATTTAGAGTTGATAATTTGTTTTAATATTTATTTTATATGGTTATTACAGTATAAAAAAAATATCTCAACATCACGGTATAATTTATTTATTAAAAATTTAGTTAAATAAAAAATGATTAAAAAAACTAGGTTATTAACTTTGTGGAGTTAATGACTCGGTTTATGAGTTTAACGAGGTAACCCTGATTATCTTAACTAGCAGATTTAGCACATAAAAATTATTAAAAAAATAAAAAAATTTACAAAACCACAGTTCAATCCCAACATCAAGCACCCTTCATTGTTAATGATCATAATCCATTATATTCTCGGTTTTTAAGAATAATAAAGCACCAACTAGATTTGAATTGTCACTTGAGTTTTTTTTTTATAATGATAAAGTATTGATTTTATTATATTTTCATTTTTTATATATAAATTTATGGTTTCATTAACAAATTATTAAAATGACTTCTTATGATATCATGCACTCATCGGATGACCAATCATAGTTCAACAAGAAATTATATTGAGCTAAAAATATTCAAGCCGAGAAAAGAAAAAACCATAGTTTTAAAACCTGGCTCAGCCCGGCGGGTCGACCCAGGACCCGGCCGATCCGGAACTGGAACTGGAACTGGGCCGGGTTGAAGAAAAAACAGGGAAAGGAAAAACCCGGTATGACCCGGCGACCTGTTAATCCTGCAAGACCCGGTCAAAAACCTGGTTGCAACCTATTGACTTTTGTTTTTTTAACTAAAGCAATGTTGTTTTGATTTTTTAAAAAACAATTTGACCCGGACGACTCGATAACCATTTATATTTATTTATTTCTGCCCATGAGGGAAGGTAACTGATTCCGGGAAGTCATAAGGCATCTTTTGAAATATTTTTTTATAACAATAAAGTAAAAAAAAAATAAAATGGTTTAAGGCACACGGGTTATGCTTTAATTAAAAGTGGGCTACCTCCTGATTTTGAACACACGCGTTTCAAGCGAGTTTGTGACGTGGCGCTTGCGAGTTTGCCCTATCAAAAGCCTTGTTCTTCTTCTTCAAAGACTAATGAGTTCGCCTTTTTAATTCCTTTTCTCTTACAATCTGCTGGCGTTTTTGGATAATTTTTACATAAATAAATAAAATTTATACTTTCAGAGCTGTTAAATTAAAACTAAATTAAAAGTTCAGGCTAAGAAGATTGGTTTGTTTTTGTATTTTAAAAGTTTTTTTAAAAAAATTAAAAGTTTTAATTTTTTTATTTATTTTAATTATTATTTTTTACTATTTTTAAATTATTTTAATGTTAAAAATATTTTTAAAAATAAAAAATATATTTTTAATCAAAAATATTTTAAAAAACCACCCAACCAAACTAAAGCAACATTTCAATGCGCGTGGAAATACATTTTTTCTCTCTCTCCCTTCTGGCTAGCAATTCAGAGGGTCATAGACTGCGGGCCGGCCATATGTGGCCTGCCCAAATGGACAAAAGATGGAAAAATGCAGCTTGTTGCCTTTTCCTTTTCATGCAAAGTGCCTAACCACACAATAAGGTGAAGAATTGTGAGTCTCAACTCTGAACTGCCCTTGAGTGGAAGGGTCTCTCAACTCTGAACTGCCCTTGAGTTGGAGGGTTGGACTCATGTGAAGGACACCATGCTGCCATTAAGGAACTGGGTACGTAGTTATGGAGTTGAAGAAGACAACCAAAATATTTATGAATTCGAAAGCTTGCCTTCCATCTTCCCCATGATTGCTTGGAATGCGTGTCGTGTGCATCATGTTTTGGTTTTTAGAACAAACGTGTAAGCTCTCCAATTCAATGCAAGATAAGGTATTTTGGTCCCCCTCCCTGGTTTTTTCATCACCAAAAAAAAAAAAAAAAAATTCCAACTTGCGACAAGTTGTTTGCCACATTAGGCGACAAGTTTCATGATGCTCGGAAGAGATTAGTTTAATTTATTTTATAAATCATAAATAACATCATTTTGTTTCTCAATTAAAAAAGTTTATGATATATGAAAAGGCATCGAGAATGAAGTTGTATTTTTTTTTCATTTAGGATATAAATTAATTTGAAATCCACCCCCAACATAACACAGATGGGCGGCAGAGGATTAGTTTAAGCTGTTCCAATTTGGAACAAAGAAGAAATTATGAGAAAACTACCTTAAATCTCACAAGATTTGAAAGAAATAATATTTTTCCTTTTGGTATTAAAAGTCGCACTTCACGTGGATATGTTTGGGAATGTGGTTATGGTTATTTTTTAAAGTATTTTTTATTTAGAAATACATCATAATAATATATTTTTTATTTTTTAAAAATTATTTTTAACATCAGCACATTAAGAAAACACTAAAAAAATATTAATTTGAAGTAAAAAAAAATAAAAAAATAATTTTTTTTTAAATGTTTTTAAAACACAAAAATAAACATGCGATACCCAAAATGCCCTTACAAATTTTGGTTGAAGAAAAAGAAGAGAGACCTGAGTTATTAATATGCATGGTTATTTTTATATTTTTATTAAAATACAAAATTGGGTTGACCCTGAATGTAAAATATAAATTGCTCAACATAAAAAAGAAAAATATTATGGCGTTCAAAAATTTTCCATGTAATTATTCCTATGATCAAGATCCTACACTTTAGGCATCATAATTAATTAATTAGAATTCGAGATATTAATTATTGGGCTCCGAACAAAAAGATTGACGGAAACTAAAGCAACATTTCAATGCGCGTGGTTTTTCTCTCCCTTTCGGTTGACAATACAGAGGGTCGTAGACCGCGGGCTGGCCATACGTGGAATTGACGCGCAAAGCCGCTCGAATTAGTTAGCTTTTGCCGCCACCTTTAACCCACAGGAAAAAATATTAATATTTCTCTATAACTACTCTTTAATTTTCAAGCATTCTCCAGATAAATAATCCATTTATCATCATCGGATCATCTTCTTCTTCTTCTTCTGTCATCAAACTCTTGTTCATCATCAACCCAGTTACCATTCACATATCATCATCTCCTTCTAGTTCTGTAACATGGAGATGGAGCTTGAGCAATCCATGCAGAGAGAGACCACTCCTAGCGCTCAAGCTATGCCCTCGAAAAATACTTGGACTTCTACCATCTTGGCAAACGACGTCTCACCATCAGTTACAACTACTGGTATCAGTAGTTCTTCATCTTCTTTGATATCATCTTCTGCTAAAGATCTTTTCCGTTGCTCGAAATCGTTCAGGACACTAGATATCGGTGCCCCGAAGAGCAACACCACAGATAAAAAGCTAGCATGGTTGCGCTCTCAAATCATTGGTGATGACGTAGAGTTTGATTCTCCCTTTGGAAAGAGAAGACTCACCTATGCTGATCATACTGCCTCCGGGAGATCTCTTCGCTATATCGAGAATTTTATCATCAACAACGTCCTCCCTTTTTATGGTAACTTCTTATTATTGCTTTCTCTGTTTTTTTTTTTTTTGCTATATATAGACTTGATAGTTCTTCGTCTTTCCATTTTCAAGTCAGCAAGAGTAGGATTCACACTTGAAACCTTCCATGATCCTATTGGAATATGCAAGATTTAAGAGCATCGTAGTTTTTTTACATAAAACCCAAGTACCTGATCATAGATAGAATGGTTGAACCAGTTTAATTTAATTTTTTTATTAAAATGATATTTGAAAAAAATTAAACTAAATTTAACTGGATTTTTATTGGATGAACAAGTTGCGAGTCAACCAGATTTTTTTAATTATATTATATTAAATCAATTCCTTTTTTATTTTTATTGAAACTTTATCTCAAATCACTCTCTAAAATAATCATAAATGTATGTCAAGTTGTCAACAAAGAATGTTCAGTTTCTTCAAGCACTGTTTGACCAGAACTTTTGTCAAGCAAAGAAAGTACATTCACATGACGTTAATCGGGTGATTTTGTATCTTTTCCTTCTTTTCTTGCAACCATTTGCATAAAATAAATCTTTTATTTATTTATTTAAAGATAATTTATTCCTGAATACACACTACTATATCTTTCGTCAGCAAAGACGCTGCCACAATTATTTTGTGTGTGCGCCCATATATATTATCCTAAATATTAAAACAAGTGGGAATTTCCCGTAGTAGTTGCCATTGTACATCCACACACAAAATATATTATGGATAACATTATATATTTTTTAAAATTTATTTTGATCCTTAAGATTTTATTTTATGCAATTTAATTTTAATTAAAAGTCAATTACTTCTAATTTTTTAGTCAATTGTTAAATTAAAAGAAAATATATCATAATAAAAAAGACAACAAACATGGTGGCGTGTGAAAAGTTTCAGAAAAGATACATTTTAGTACTCTAACTTTAAAAATTACATAAAATTTTAAAATTTTGGTACCTCATTTTTTTCTAATTTAATTTTGATACAAAATTTTTTTTTTTTATTTTTTAGTTCTTGGTTGAGAAAGGAGAGAGAGAAGTTGCTGGATTCCAGCAATAGAAAGAAAAAAACACTGTTGACATTAATTTAGACCACCAAAACAGTAGGTTCATTTGATTAGGGGAATTCATTTTAGATGTTTTTTTACCTTGAAAGTTCATGAAAAATAAAATGTAAGCTAGCTTAAGTAGATTTTTTATATCTCATCTTGCAAGATTAAATATTTTGATTCGTATTTGCCTCTTAATTTTTCCAGTTTTATATTTTTTTATTTATTAACAAATACATTTCTTATGGATCACGGCGAGGCGCAAGTAAAGTATCTGGTGTACATATTTAATTACATAGCCCTGAGATGTATATGCTCTAAATTAATGTCAACAGGTTGGTTTTGAATTTAATTTATGTGCAAATATAATTTAATGACACTTGGATTTCTACCACACTTGAAATTAAACATACAATTTTATAACGTTCTTAATTAGCTTTCTTGTTAAAATAAATTTATTTTTCGGTCGTTAATTATTAGGGATTAATGTGTACAGGCAATACACATACTAGTGACAGTCATGTGGGACATAAGACCACAAAAATGTTGCATGAAGCTGCCGAATATATCAAGAAGTGCTTAGGTGGTGGCCAAGATGATGCCGTCATGTTTTGTGGCTCAGGCACAACCGCAGCCATTAAGAGATTACAAGAAGTAATGGCCATTGCTGTGCCATCAACTTTGAGAGATAGGCTAATTAAATGCCTAAGTAACGAAGAGAGATGGTTGGTTTTTGTTGGTCCTTATGAGCACCACTCGAATCTGCTCTCGTGGAGGCAAAGCTTGGCAGAAGTAATAGAGATAGGTTTAGACGACAATGGCTTGATAGACATTGAAGATCTAAGGCAACGACTTGAATCATATAAACATGCAAACAGGCCTATTTTGGGTTCTTTTTCAGCTTGTAGTAACGTGACTGGGATTTTCTCGGATACTCGAGGAATTGCTCAACTTCTTCATCAACATGGTGGTTTTGCTTGTTTTGATTTTGCTGCAAGGTAACACAAAATTTATTCTTGTGTTTCCTTCTCCTTTTTTAACCATTTATGCCTGAAATGCACTTATATTTTGTAATTGTTTATTGCATCATCAAGCACTAACTTCTTGGTTTATACATGTATATATTTATGTAGTGGTCCATACGTGAAAATTGATATGAGATCCGGAGAGATTGATGGTTATGATGCAATTTTCCTTAGCCCACACAAATTCCTAGGAGGGCCCGGATCACCGGGAATACTTCTGATGAGCAAAGCCCTTTATCAGCTAGGATCCTCAGCTCCATCAACTTGTGGAGGTGGAACTGTTGATTTTGTAAATGGCTTCTGTGAAAAGGTATGCCTTACATGTTTCCTCTATTTGCTTCATATCAATGGGATAAAAAGTGGGATGTCAACCTAAATTAAAGTTTCTTCATTAATTGCAGCATACACTGTACTTGAATGAAATAGAGGAGAGAGAGAACGGAGGAACTCCTCAGATAATTCAAACCATTAGAGCAGCATTAGCTTTCTGGGTTAAAGAATACATTAGCTACAGAGTGATTGAAGAGCAGGAGAATATGTACATCGCAAAGGCACTCGACAGGCTTCTCCCAAACAAGAATATATGGGTTTTAGGTAACACTTCTGCTAAGCGACAAGCTATACTGTCCTTCCTCATATACTCCACTACAAACTCTTCATCAACTCGCATGATACATGAGAGCAGCACAACTGATAGAAAAAACATCAACGATGAGGTTCTTTACATGTGGGGAGAGGTAGGAAACAAAAGAGACAAGCCTCTTCATGGACCTTTTGTCGCAGCACTCCTTAACGACCTATTTGGCATTCAAGCTAGAGGTGGCTGTGCTTGTGCCGGCCCCTACGGTCATAGTTTGCTCCATGTCAATGAGCCAGGCTCCCTAGCCTTCAGATCTGCCATAAATAAGGTAGATAGTTCTTTTAATATTTCTCGACAATGTTCAATCAACTGCTGCTAAAGCACTGATGCTTGCTGTGATTTCACTAAATGTCAACGTTTGATGCCATTAATATAATTCTGATGCTTCAATTGCAGGGTTATGTTGGAGTAAAGCCAGGTTGGACAAGAGTTAGCTTCCCCTACTACATGTCCAGTGAGGAATTTGAGTTCATTCTTGCAGCGATTGAGTTTACGGCCATTTACGGCCAGCGATTCCTTCCACTGTATCACTTCAATTGGAAAACAGGTAGCTGGACGTTCAGAAACAACGAATTCAAGAACCCAGTAGACAAAGAAAACAATAATGATACCAACAAGTTTGCGTCATATTTTACGAGGGCTAAACACATTGCGAATCTGCTTCCCAAATTCCCTTCCCAACGAAAGATTCCTCGGGAAATAGACCTTGACCTCTTGTATTTCCGAGTCTAGTACTCCTCCACCTCCTGCTGTTGGCTACTACTTACTGATTGTTCCTGTGTGGAGTCATGTTGGCATGTCAATTTTTCTTCTATTGAGGTATTAATTAGTATCACATTGATATATATATATATAAAGAAAATATACACATTTTTTTTTATTTTTTTTTATAGTTTATTGTTACTTGCTGCTGTCTATCCATAATATTTCTCTCTCGACTATGTGCTCAAATAAATGCATGTAATTATAGTGTAAAATAATCTTTAAAAATATTTTTATATAAAAAATTATTAAAATAATTTTTTTATATTAATATATTATAATTATAAAAAAGATTTAAAAACAATAATTTAATATTTTTAAAAAACAAATATACTTTCAAAAATACTAAAAATATTAAGCATTTTTCTCTTCTATTGTAGCTACTATATAAAAATAATATTTTTAACATAAAATATAAAAAATCATAAAAAAATAATTTAAAATTAAAAAATTTTAAAATACAAAAATAAACAAATTGCATATAAATAAAACTTTACCTATCTTCCTCCTCCTCCTCCTCTTTCTTATCAAGATGGGTATTCATTATCAACTTCAACACAACTTAAAACAGACTCATTTAACTTCCAATCTCGATACAACAATGATTCATTAGAAATCCTCCATCTTAACAAACTTTCATCGTGAAATCTTAAATCTCTCTTCAGATCCACAGTCATTACCTGGGCTTTTACCAGTACTGACAAAATTCGGATTTTGAAACAAGAAAAGGAAACATGATTTTTTTAGTTTTGGTTTAAGTTTTTGGGTTGTTGGGTTTTAAAAATAAAGTGAGTGGGATGCTAGCGATAAAGGTCAAGAAAAGTGTGGCTATTGAGTAGTTGATTTGGAAGGAAAGGATGAAAAAAGATACGGGAAAAGAGGAAGAAAGTGGGGGAATAATGGATTTGCTTGCTTGGGAGAAGAAGGAAATGGAAGAATTGATTGAAAGGGAAATTTGGAGGCCAAAAGGGAGAAGAATAAGAAGACGACGACGACCAAAGGTAAGGGAAGTGGGTGTTTTGAGAGAAGGAAAACGTGCCGGAGAAGTGAAGTGACAGTAAAGGGAACTAGGCAAGGCAAATACTTGTCCTCTTGGACAAAAATAAGAGATTGGTATTCCAAAAATAGCAAAGTGGCTATCAATTTACAATAACCATCATACCCTTTTGAAAGACGACGACGACGACCAAAGGTAAAGGAAGTGGGTGTTTTGAGAGAAGGAAAGCGTGCCGGAGAAGTGAAGCAAGTGACAGGAAAGGAAACTCTGCAAGGCAAATACTTGCCTCTTCGACAAAAATAAGAGTTTGGTATTCCAAAAAATAGCAAAGTGGCTTTCAAGTTACAATCACAATCATACCCTTTTTAAAGAGTGACGCTATTTTCACTTGGAAAATCAGTGGTGTAAAATGTAAATCATCAAAGGTGTTTTACATAGCTTATGTTTATGTTTTAAAATACTTTTTAAGAATATTTTTAGTTTTATAAAATATTAAATTAATTTTTTTAGTATTTTTAATGTGCTGGAATAAAAAAAATAAAAGAATTATTTTAATATATTTTTAAAAATAAAATTATTTTTAAAAAATACTATACATTATTTTTTATAAGATTATCATGATAAAAATATTTATCATTAAATTGATTCCTTCCTCGTATACTCTACTACAAACTCTAGGAGTGATAGTAAGGATAGAAGGAATATGGGGGTTCTTTACATGCGGGAAGAGACAGGAAACAAGAGAGACAAGCCTCTCCATGGATCTTTTGTTGCAGCAGTCCTTAAAGACTTATTTGGTATTCAAGCTCGTGATGGGTGTGCTTGTGCTGGTCCTTATGGTCATACTTTGCTCCATGCAATGAGGGCTCCTCCCTTGCCATTAGATCTACCATTGAAGAGGTAATAGCTCTCCAAATAGCTGCTTTCATTTATAAGATATTCTTGTTTTTCAATCACTTGTAAACAACATTAATATTTGAGAAGTCTCTCTGCAAATCCATGCTAGACATTTACCAGAAAAACGCTATTCAACTTCTGATCGCACTGGCTCGGGGCTACTTGTAAAAGTTGCTAGATATTAAAATGCTGCCAAAAATTATTTTTAATTGCAGTTGTTATAAATATTCGATGTTCCTTGTTAACTGTACTAATGTTGATGTTTTGTTCTAGGGTTATGTTGGGGTAAAGCCAGGACGAACAAGAGTGAGCTTCCCTTGCTACATGTCCGATGAGGAATTCAAGTTCATTCTTACAGCTATCGAGTTTATAGCCATTTACGGCCAGAGATTTCTTCCACTGTATCACTTCAACTGGAAAACTGGCAGTTGGACTTACAAGACAAAGGGATTGAAGGACCTGATGGGTAGAGAAAGCAGTGGCAATATTCATTTTCTTGCCATTGGAAAATACTAAACATCCTGGGATTGTCAATATAAGGGGCCTCGAGTTCAACAGCCTTGAATCTGCAGATGATGTCGTTCACAGAAGTAATTACAAAGGGGACGCAACAGCGAGTCCTTCTATAATGAAAACTAGTGATGGACAAGTCAACTGGCTTGTTGCATCGACTTATAATGGGATGGTAGCAAATTGAAGATGATTCACAAATTCACCAATTTGTTTAATTCTGGTAAGCTTTGACTTGCTAAGATTCAAATAATTGATCTGCCTAGATATCTAAACTGATAGCAACCAATTAAAAATCGACCACTGAAAAAAGTCTTTCCATTTCCCACTTCCATGCTGGCCCGTGTAGTAATCATAGCATCCAGCAACAGTTGATACTGAACAAATTGTCGGCTGATGGATTCACAATTAGCACCTGTATCTTTGAGATTGACTGAATTCAACCCTTTCTCAGATTTGACAATCCTGCTTAATCTTGGAAAATTATGATAATAATGCAAGTAAAAGACCTGTTACCGTGGAGACATAGCCTTTGTGAGATTGCAAGTCCACCTGCACATAGGAGCTGAGAGTCTCAGACCAACATATTAGTGGCATGTCTTTTGAGTATACAAAAATAATGTGCTGCTACTGTTTCAACAGAAAAGAAGCTTCAATCATATTGTAGAAAAAGATAAACAGCCACAAAGTTAGCGAACAAGACTGTGGCAGCAGGACCATAAACTGTCACCAAGAAAAAGAAAAATGCTCAGCGGATATCATAACAACAAAGTTGTTTCTATATCAACATGCTTGATTCCTATTCCATGCAACACTTAACTTGGTTTGACAACTTGTCCAGCCCAAGTATGTGCTCACTAATTATGTTCTTGGGGGAAGACAGTGAACCCAACTTCCAGGTTGATCCAGCCTCTGGCAAGCGTGGAGGATTCAAGGGTGGTGGAGCTTGCTGATGATTTTTCAAGACTTTATGCTACTTATCAAAACAAGGATAAGATTTTACAAAATAAACTCTTAGAAAATGCCAGTGGTTCAAACCAGAATTTCCTACTACAATTACAGAGCAATAATAAATAACAGAAAGTGGTTTAGTTTTATTTCCTTTTCATTTTCCCCTGAAAATTTTGAGGCCCCTTCTTCATGGCAAGAAGCAACTGCATCTTGCCTATGGAACAAGTTTATGTAACTGACCAAAAAGGAAAAGGAGACTGTAAGGGAAGGGAAATGTCTTCTATGAGTTGACTAGAATGGACAGTGCGCATCATTTGCTTGTCTTTATGCATTTCATGAAACTCCACCACCCAGAAAGACAATGGAAGAAAGAAAGAAAGAGCATGAGAAGTAACTGAATACAAACAATGAAGAAAAAACCCCCACCTTTTTTATATCTAAGAAAAAACCCATCTGTTTTCAAAGGAAATGGCTGGCCATCAAAAGTTGTGGCCTCTCCTTGTCTTCTTCAATCTCCATTGAAGCTTCAGATCTTATTTCCTGAACCCTTTGATCCCAGATACCATCCATTAGCTTCCAAGTTTCATCACTGACAACTTGTGTCTGTTCACGAAACCATTTGAAAAAGAAACAGTCAGCATTACTAGCACGACAATGAATTTAATGTGGACTACTGGAATTCACACGACTTCATTACCTCCATAGGGCGGGGTGCACCAAAGGTTGCAAACCCAACATTTCCAGGTGCAAATGTAACCCTCCCAGGAAGGGTAATCCCATGGATCCCCCATCGTCCAGCATAAATTAGGGCTCCATATTCATCAACAGGATTTACAGCGGGCTGAATAACGAGTAATAGAATACAGAAATTAAAATGCTTAAATCATCATAAATATCCCAATCATCAACCCTTTATTATTTAAACATCTAGAAACTGTGGCATGACAAGTTAACTGAACAAGCATGAGAGCAGAGAAGGAGAGGAGCTGCCATGAACCTTGATGTTTTGTGCAACTTCTCCTTCCCTGGTCTACCCTTTTTCCTTTACAGGTTTTCCTTTATCTAAACAAAACTTGTAACCTAATTATTTTCATCACCACTTATTTGAGATATTGCAAGTGCCATCAGAATTTGATGTTGCAGTATAATTTGACCTATCCCCCTTAAAATGTCTACTAGTAAATGTAAGACATCGTCATATAAACATGTATTTTATACTCTGCAAGCACTTCACAAGTTTAATATTGTGTAACATGTCCCAAATTATTTTTAAATGACACAAGAGAACAACTGGTACAAATTTCTGCAGAACCAGACTATAAAACTAAAATCAAATAAATCAAATCAGGATAGTAACAGTCAAGATAATAGTGTTTTAAGAAAATTCAAAAAGAAATCGTAGACCAATTCTAAACTCAATTTCTATAATAAGCAACTTGAAATAATCATATTCAAGGATAAGGTCAAGAACTCACTTGAGGTATTCGAGGAGCTCTTTTGTATATGTCCCAAATTTCTGACGCTTCTATCTGTCCCTTCTCAAGTAAAATGTCTGCACAGAATGAAGGAATGAGGCCAACAGATATCAAGCATTTCACATATAGAAATGCCTCAAATGACCAAGTTTCAACAAATAACTTATTAACAAATTGATAAAGCCAAAAATGTAACCTGTAATTGTTTCTACAGCTGAATGATATTCTCTCAGGACAGATGAACATTTGTCCACAGCGTATCGCATGTATTCATCTCGCAGAGCTTCAAGTTTAGCTGCAAGCTGTTGTGAAAAATAAAAATAAAATAAAAAATTACAAATGCAATATATGCATTCAGAAAATCTATTCAAAAATGTGCATAAAGCTCTAACAGATTTGGCAATTGGTTCCCAGAAATATACATTGGGCACAAGATCATTATGTTTCCTGTAGAATGCTTTCCCAAATGCTGTCATCCCAGTTTGGAGAATAAGAAATTCTGCATGGCGCGAAGCTTCCAAGGTAGCCTTTGCAGAGATCCAACACATGTTGTTTATCCCAAACATCTCCTCCTCAATCACTCTAGCTACATCAGATTACCAGTAAAACTCCTTATATGCTTTAAGGGGAAAAAAAACAAAGACAAAGAAAGGAAAGAAGAAACAACAATAAAGCCTTTTAATACACAGTCCATGAGTATGATTCAGTGATGAGACCTGATTCAGAAGACTGCTAAATAGGAGTTAAAAGCATAAATTACAATCAAGGCCAACAGTCAGAAGGTGCCTAAAAGATGAAGTATGCAGGAGACTCTTTCTAATTGTTTTGTGATTAAAATCTTTCCCCAATAATACTCCACATGCAGTTCCTTGGTGTTTTTCCATTTGTTTTTGTTTGGCACTTTGTCTTTATCCAGTGAAATTATGTAAATGTAAGACTGTTATATTAAATAATTGTTGAGGAGAATTCTTGGAAGTTAAAGCAAATCCTTAGGTCAGTATTTTCCAGATGATAAACTCCCCCAAAACTTGAAGCTTAAAGAAAATGTCAACAGAAATTGAAAAAAAAAAAAAAAAAGAGGATATCTAGGATTTAAACTCAAAGCTCAATAATTAAACCAAAATTTAAACCTTGAGTTTTTTAAAGCAAAAGATGATCCGATTATGCAGGGAAACAAAGATTGCTTTGATGGGATGCTTGATTTAAATGCTCTAGGTAGGAAGAATAAAAATTCATTTATTTGCTTTCAAAACAGATTTCCTTTTATAAAATGATAGAAAAACAAACAAAAACATATTCAAAAGTTCACAGCATTGATCCATTAAACATACTACATTAATCTGTTTTAAAACAAATGCTAAACATAAATGTATGTAACAATGATATTTTAGGACAAGAACAAGATTCATGTAACCTACGAGCACATGCACGCACTATAGAGTTCACATAATCTGATTTCCTTGCAAAAATCCTTCCTGCAGTTTCTGCATAACGCATATTTGGCTGGCTGGTGATAGAGTTTATATCAGTCTGCAGGAGGAGATACATTCAAATACATAACTGTCAGATATCTCAACACTTGATCACAAAATACAACCCCGGAGCATATTCTTCAATTACCTCTGTGAAAGGGCGGAAGGGATCCGGAAGGTAGCATGCAAGAATAGCAACAGCTGCTTCTCTGTATGCCAATCTTAATTTCAATTCCTCAGGAATCTCAGTACTATCTTCTTGTCCTGTTTCAAATGTGCCTTTTTGCTGCACAATCACATAGCAAATGAATTGAGAAAATGAGAATGTTGGAAGTGGAAGTAAACATGGTTTTCACATTTATTTTAAGAAAAAAATTGTTATTTTGTGCAAAAAGAGAGACAGAAAAAGAGCAGCCCTAACCCTCTTCAAGGCCTCTAAAAGTTCTTCTCGCCCAATATAGTCTAAATCCTTCCTGGCAGTCAAAATTCCAGCTTCATTCCTGTCATTCAGTTTATGAAGAAATTAGCATCTCCTTTTACTGATATTCAATCAGAAGTAGAACTGTGCATATTCAATACGTAGAACTATCCATTAGGCATTACGCACAGTATGTTCTGCAGCTCTGCCCCAGTAAAATCTTCTGTAAGCTCAGCAATTTCCTGCAGTAGAGCGTCCCTTTCCTTTTCTGACCGAAAAAATTTATTTCTAGCATGCACCTGCACAAGTTAAGTCCCAGTGATGATGTCAACACAAATTTAGAGATCTTGAATTTTTTATCATTTTGAAGAAATACATTCAATATTGCCAATCTGCCATCCTTAGATGGCAAACCAACTCTCACAATCTTGTCAAAACGACCTTTTCTCAAGAGAGCAGGATCAAGAATATCAAGTCTATTTGTTGCTCCTATAACCAGCACCTGACAAACCCAAGTTTAGCTGTTGATCAAAAAAATTCAATGTCTCCAGCCCAAATAAATAATACAAGCACACCTGTGATGTAAATTCCTTAAATCCATCCATCTCAGTCAGTATCTGAAGCAGACCTTGCTCTCTCTCTGCACCACCCTACACAAACAATTGCATGGATGCACTGAATTCAGGGAGAGAGAGAGAGAGAAATAAAAGAATTATGTTCCAGTTTGTGTGCAGAAGTCACTGATATATCAACAAAGGCTTATAAAATGTTAATTGCTGTGCTGCTCGACCAAACTTCAACTGCTGGATATCACAATGAATAAGTAAATAAAACAAATACACTGCAATATTTTCAGTTTTTTTTCTGGTCATTTATTGGTCTTGTGGCATGAAGGTTGAGAGACTAATTTGACAAGTTCTGCTGTGAATTTTATTGCATGTTGCTATTAAAGTCAGTATGACTTTAAAAACTAAATGGAAGCTCCTTAATTTCCTTTGCAGTTGTATATTGCCACTGAAGCTCCTGTATGTTTTTGTTCATATCATTTCATTAGTGAAACTTAATGAATGCAGGCAATAGTACATACTATCTTACCCCACCAATATCAGGTCCACCACGCTTGCTACCAATGGCATCAATTTCATCAATAAAGATGATGGAAGGAGCGAATGATCTGGCACTAGCAAAAAGATCCTTGACACGAGATGCTGCCACTCCTACAAACATCTAGAAAGTCAACTTCGTTAGTTAGAAAATTTTCTTTTAGTTCAAAGAGTTCAAAATGACTAAAAAGGGAAAATGGAAGCAATTTAATAAGAGTGAAAGTCAAGAATAAGAAGCAATGCCAATCACAAGTGCCAGCCAGTTGTTAGAGCATAAGTACAAACGAGTAGCTCGGAATTTATCAAACTTGTGAAGTAGTTACATAAGCAAAAATAAGTGGTGCTTCATGAAAAAGATAATTAGCTACTAAGGAAGCAATGTGAACTTTATCCTATCAACAGAGACTGACAACAGAAAACAACCAAAACCATGAAACAAAAGAAATGGCTATTCCTTTTAGATGTAAAGTATGTCCACACCTCTACAAAATCTGTGCCATTTGCAGCAAAGAAAGGCAGTCCTGCTTCACCAGCAATGGCTTTAGCGAGCAGTGTTTTACCAGTTCCTGGAGGCCCATGGAGAAGGACACCTTTTGGGCAATAGATACCTTTATCTTGAAACTCTTCATCATTCTTCAAAATGCGTACAATCTCTTGCAGTTCCCTCTTTATATATTCCTGGCCAGCAAAATCATCAAAGGTAACACCGGTGGTTTCTTCTGCTGATATAAACTTTGCCCTGGTGGAAAGGAAGTCAGAAATTAGACCCCAAGTGCATCATTGCGGGGGGAAAAAAAACCAAAATGCTCACAAAACCATCTAAAGTTGTCATGATTTAATTGCAAAACTGTAACAATGTTAAGACACGCAATAGTAAACATTAAATAAATCCCTTTTCCGGAAACAACAATATTTGTAACAATTAACTCAGAAACCATAGAGAATACATGCACGAACAGAAGTTTCAAGGGAGCTTGGAAGATCTAATCAAATTTGAATTAATTTCCATAAACAGAATAATGATTCTTTTGAAAACAACTAGTAAGAGATTTCTAGATAACACATGCAAGCCTGTGGACCGTATAGTAGATGAAAATGATCACTGGATGGTAGTCCATCAATTAACTTTAGCGTTACCAAAGTTCTAAACTGGCAATGGATAATAGATAACAACTATTAGGAAACCAACTCTCCACACTATTATTTTCTTGATTTTAAATTAAATATAGTTTAAGCAAAGCTTCTAAATTCTGACAATTTTCCACTTACCTACTCTTGCCTAATGACCCAAGTGCACGGCGCTTGAGTGGCTGCCTAACTGTTTCGCTCGGCTTTCCCAAGTCACAAGGTATTAACTTCGCATAAATAGGTCTCGTCATATTATCAATCCAGAGATATAACACAATAGAAAGAGCAAGTCGCATTGCCCATATGACAGCAGTTGCAACAGTGGAGTAGACTTCTGCAGGGACTGCATTCACATTATGGACATCAACATTGACTATTTGCTGGTGCAACTTTTGCCAAACATCATTCCAACAATCAATTGGCATACGGTCAACCACATGGCGCCGGAAAATTATTTCTTTGTTTGAATTTCCTTCTGATCCTTCCTTTTTTGCCTCTTTGTAGTATGGAAGAATCACTGTTCATATGAGCAATAAATTTTCAGCTGAAAATCTCAAATGAACACACGATGAGTAAGGTGTAGGCCTTGTTCAGAATATAGATCTATTATAAGGTGATGAGGTAAAAGGCAAACTATGCCTTCAAGAAGTCTACGATTAAATAACAATAAAATCAACATTACAAAAGACATCTTTGAGGCATCTGAACTTTAGCATCAATAGCAGGGACTGCAATATGAGAAAGAAATTTGCAATGGGGAACACATTTGTTCATAAGGAATAAATAAACGGAACATCATTGCCTTAATCCAGGGGCCAGAAAAAAGAAAAGGCTGCATCGTATGTTACATGATGAAATCCAAGGAGATATTTTATAAAGATTATGATTCTAATATATTAACTTCTACTCAATTATGCGAAACATTAGTTTTTGTAATGGAATTCGAAAAACAACTCATGTGGCCAACCTGATTAGGCTTGCATTTGAGGCTTGACTGAGATAAGTTTAATCAGATATTTTTCTGCCAACATTCTTAATCTCATTGAGAATTCCATTTGCACACTAATCAATTATTTTAAAAAGAAGAAAATCATTTCCTATAATGTCTGTAATAAATGGACTAAGAGAATGCACGAAGCAATGTACTGGACCCAGTTGCTGCAAAAACAATCCCAACAAACGCAAGTACATATAACAAGCACTAATTATTCATTAACCACTAAAAACAGTTAAAAGAACTAAAACCCAGAAAAAAAAATATAACAGCAGCAAAGATTAAAAAGAACAACTTTCCAACCTGAAACATTCTGGCCGTAATTTGCGTACTCCATAAACTGAACATTATTGGAGTTAACAAGTCTCAAAAAATCACTAAAATCAATCCTATGAGAATTCTCAGGATCCCATTCCGTTCCTTTTAACTTTCCTCGCATCATCAACAATGCCCTGCTCCAGTTTGAAGCCATTACTAGATTCCTCTCTAATTGTATATCTGCCCTTCTCTCCAATTCTTCCAATTTATTAATTCTTTTTCTTTCTGCTTCTTTCAGTTTCTAAAAAGTTACACAGAAATAAAGTTACAATCTTTGAGAGGTTTTATACATAAAAATTTTAAAAAATGTACTTTATTGTTACCAAATCATAGAAATACAAAGATAGCCCTTCTATTTTCTTCTCTCACTTTCTGAGAGACCAAACAGTGGTTCATTTTCGAAAAAAAAATATATATTTCAGAACTTGGGGATAGATAAATATGAATTCAGGAGCGTGTAGCTACATTTTCTTTCCGCACTTTCTCAGTAGCCAAACAAAACTTAATTTTTTTGGGAAATAAATAAATCAAGTAAATATATATAAAAAAACTGAAATTTCCAGTTTCCTAACAAATGAAATGAAAAACAGCGTAATATTAAAACAAAAATAGAAAATTCACTTCATTTTTTTTCCCATGAACTTTCCCTGTAACCAAACAGAACCCAACTTTGTTATAAATAAAATAAAACATAAAAATACTAATGCATAAAAAGAAGAGGAAAAGATAAGTAAAAACCTCGAATAACTGTGTGGACTCGGGGTCTTCTTCAGCTACTTGTGCTGAGTTAGAGGAAGAGGTAACCGAGTTAGAAGAAGAAGCAACAAAGGCAGTGAATTTAAGTGACTTGTGATTCCTAAAGAGAAGTGAGTGACGATCTCTGAAGCTTAATTTGGTTTTGAAAACAAGCTTATGAGGGAATTGAATGGCTAGAGATGAATTTGGGATTTGAAGAATTGAATTCGAAACGAGGGATTTCATTTCTCTACTACTAGTATTTATTATTAGAATACTATCAGTTTGAGGAGGAAAGGAAAAGGAATTGGATTCCTCTCTCTCGGGAATTCAGTTTGATGAACAGCAGCGAATGTCGGTTTGGATTAGAAATGAGTGTTTGGATTTTTGTTTTATTTGTTGCCCATTTCCTTCTCTGGGTTTTTGTGTAGGGGTTTTGGGATGAGAAGAAGGTGATGGTCCATGATAAACCTTCCAACGGTGCCGTTTTAAATGGTAGGGATATAGGAGGATACAAATGTTATAACAACTATTAAATAATATTATTTCTTTACACCTAAATGTTTATTTTCTTAATATGATATTTGAAATCATTTTTAATATTGTTCATAAAGTTAAGAAATTATAGTTTTAAAAAACCTTAATATGATAATTGAATTCATTTAAAAAAACTTGCATATAAAAACTTAATATATAAACTATCATATTATTAGCTTGATTCAACAATTTACAAATTCTTCAAGCCAAAATAATCCTAGTTGTAAAATCTACATCAACAAACTTAGACCAATTTAGATTAAAAAAATAAAAATAACTTAACCCAACCTGATAAAAATTCTAGATCAATCCAAAATAAAAACCTATTCAAAACCGAACTTTTAATTCATTGAATTTTTTTTAAAAAAATAAATTATCAAAATAATATTATTTTAATTTTTTATTTTAATCAGACCTAGCTAACCTTCCTAATTTATAACCTAATATTGCCCCCGGATATAAAACCATTAAAAACTATATTATTAAAGTGTTGTGTGACAGAAAAGAAGGTTTTACAAATCCAATTTTTTTTCTTTCATGCCATAATACCTCATGTCAAAAATAGTAGAAACATGGAATTTATTGTTAAATTAATATTTTAAAAAAAATCTCATGACCCCAGGAAAAAAAAGAATCCCAATGGACTCGATTTCAAAAGAAAAAAAAAAGATATTTCTTTCTTTACTTTCTGTCCCAACAAAATGGATAATCGAATGAAATGCTCTCAGGATCACAGTGGCCAGACGGACACAAGGGGCGGGCTGATAAATTTCGGTCAGCACTCACATGAGATACAGTGTTTTACATACCAAACCATGATATGGGGCTCTCCTTGAACCGAATAATTCAAACAAAGAATATTAGTATAGGAGTGATACAACAACGAAATCTGGGTTTTCTGCTAGTGGCCATGCAAGTCCTTCTCCCCTCCTCTAACTCTGCTAATGTTAAGAACTAAGAATGAATGCTGGCTAGGCTCCATCGATTTTGGTTTAGACAACCAGCTAGGTTGTTGTTGATTTTAGTCACCGCCATACACTAACGGATACAAAACTTGGAAATCTTATGTAACGTCTAACTTGAGGGCATTAACTTCATTTCTAACTGCTTTCTTTGATCGGCAGATACACTCTGGATATGGATTCTCATAGAAAGATTCTTCAGTCCTCAAACGTGCTCGGCCTTTTATTCCTGGCAATGGACCATGTCTTTTTCTTGGAGCTCCTTGCCTGCAATTTTGATTAAAACAAAGTGAGTCCCTGCAGTTCCTCTGAGCATGTTTAATCGAAACATCTTACAGCTGCATAAGCAATTTGTATGTTTACAAATCATGATGAACAAAATGCAACTATTTCAATTATCAAAAGTACAAGCAGTGTGGTGCAGAATGGTTTGCGATTACACGATGCAATTGAGTACAAAAAATTAATAGAGATGCACAACAAAAACGAAAACACAAACACAGAGAAAAAAAGGAGCAGAAATAGACAGTATAAACTTTCAATAGAGTTACCTGTTCTTGTGCATTTCTTGAACAAGGTGAGAAAATGAGGACCCTAATTTCAGCTCTCCACTTTCTAGCTTATCAAATAGTTCAACAAGTCCTTTCCTGGATCACATTATTCACACAAGGGACAGGAGATAGTCAGAAGGAATTATATACAGAATGCAGTGCGTGCGTGTGCGTGTGCAAGCATGTGTTATGTATTCCCACACACACAGAAAGAGGAAAAGGAAACTAATTTATATCAACATCCATCTTCAACCACAATTCCAAAAACAGAGGGTGCCTTGTGCAAATCCACATTCGATTTTGTGCCAGCATTTGATTCTTGATTCTTATCATCAAAAGGCGTATAAGAAGTGGGTTACCCATATAAGACCTAATTTTCAGTTCCCATGCAACCCTAGTTGAATTCAATAACACAACACCGTGACTGGGTCCATACCTGTCTGGGTTGATTGTCCTGCGGTGTCCTAAGAATCTTCTGTGGCCCTCAACAGCTCTGGCCATATTACCTGAATGAGAGGGAACAAAGACATTGCTCTCTACAGAAATAATATAATCAAGTGCTGCAGTTTGACTGCCATGATTGGCAAATGGTTCTAACTCCTTTGCTGTAGCCAATGCTTCCTGATATCAACCCGACAACCACTTCATTGTTACTGGCAGTTTTGATGGCATCAAACCATGTCAATGAAATTAAATCATAAAATTATCATCAAACCTTGGAAATTATATTTGGGAAGCGAGACTTAAGTTCTGAAAGGCGAGCTTCGCCGCCATAAATTTCCCCCGATGCAATATAAATTGTTGTTATTGGAGGATACCCAAGAGATTCAAGAAATATTCCCACCTCTTTCGGAGTTAGAGGGCAAAAGCCTCCCACCCTCTGTTCTGTTGAGTTTATCTTTTTAACCTTCCAATGGTTAGTATTCTCCCTGAGAAAAATGACAAGATAAGCATAAGTTATTGATAAACAAATATATCTGACAGCAAAAGAAACACTTATCATAAGACTTTGGCATTCTCTAGTTAACTACGTCAACATAATAGAAAACAAGACCCATCTTCTCTAAGTTTCAGACATTAAACCAATTGAATTTTCTTGTACACTGTTCAACAACAATCTCGATAATGAAGTTATCATGGATATCTCTTGATATAGCAGGAATGCATCCTCAAACAGCACTCAAAATTTGAGAGAGTCCTGAGAGCATATCATCATTTCATATTTATTATTATGATCTTGAAGTTGAGGACAATTAGAAAATGCTAATGATTGCTCTCAGCATTTCAGATTTATTACTTGGATGTTGAAGTCAAGGACAACTAGAAAATGTTAATATGAGGAAGCCCTAACTGCTATATCCTTGGCTGATATATATGGATTATATGTCTATCTATCACACTTGTATTTCAGAGACATGCCCACGCACAAACACATCCTCACCTCATTATTCGCAGCTCTTCAGATTCTGCCTCAGTCAGCCCATATGTACAGCCAGTAAAGGAGAGCATGTCCTTCTCATATCTCAGATGGAGAGCAATGTATCTTCCGCTGTGTGATCTCAGACGCTCCACAAGCTTCTGTGGTGTCATCGTCATGCATTCTCAGAACCTAATTTAGCAGGAATCCCCATAGGAGACCTCAATGCATCAATACTGAAAATGAATGTAAATTCAAGATCATGCACATTGAGTTTTAATCTTTTAAATCATGAGTATCTAAAATGGTAATGGGTAATGCCTTTCAAAGTTCAGTGTTGAAAATTCTTGGAGACTTCAGCCATTTCAATTGGCATAATTCACCAGAATCCAGTTTAAACTTGAGCAAAAGTTACAGAGGTGCTAATAGAAGAGGACAAGTGTTCCAAACCTTTCCTAGAATTTCAATTGAGGGAGAAAAACGGAGAGCACGGTATAGAGCACGACATCTCAACCTCTGTATATCAAGAGGCAAATCATTGTTTGCCAGCCGGGAATCTGACTTCGCAACATGAATTACCTGCAGAGATTAAGATATTGCCATGATCAAACATTTTAATAATAGCAGAAGGCCCCAGAACTAATGTGCAGGGCTTATGCAAGAAAAGTGCTTATTCACACACCTAAAGTACAAAACCTGACACTTTCATGAATTGTTTTTTTGAAGTGACTAGACATCTTCATGAAGATAAAATAAACCCATATGACAAGGAATGTATTGCAAACATGTTTATGGACTAGATAGACAAGGCCAAATCTGAAAAGAAATCCATGAATAAACTCAGATGCATTAGATATGAAGCTTGACAAAAACATCAATAACATAAAATCGGATTTTGGATCAGACTCAATTGGTCATATAATTTGACAGGCTGAGTTCTTATAGATACCCACTTTGTCAGACATCAAACCATATAATCTTTCAAATAGAATCTTCCAAAATTAGGCTCAAAAGTTGTTGTTTTTTCTATTTTAATTATTTTCCCAGTTAATTTCAGATTTTAATTATTTGTTTCTTACTTAGCTTAGGTTTCTTGTTTAGGTCGGTTTTAGGATCTATTTAGATAGTTGTGGTGTTGTTTTAACATCAGATTATTATTCATATATTTTTTAATAAAACATAAGAGATTTTCTCTATTCCTTTATAGTGTTTAAGGTTGTAAGTTTAGGGCTTGAGAACCCTAACTTTTATCTTCGCTATCTGCTGCGTCAATATGCCCCCTATTAGAAAATGCAATAACTATTCCGCAGACTGTACCAAACTTCATATATAACTACCATACGATTACTTGACACCTTTCTCACATGCAAACACAACAAAATCACACAAAATTAGCATGCATGGGAATGGCAATTTGTGGTGATCTAGAATGTGGGGGAAGCAACAACAACAATGAAATACAAGATATGACAGTAGGTTCTTCAACACTCCAAACATCCAAAACAAAATCTTAAGTTATTAGATGGCAACACACACATTAAATCAGAGAAAATCACAATTACAACCAACACGAATCGATCAACACCTTCTCACAAAGTTGTCCTTTCTGAAGCAAAAGGGAAAAAGAAAAAGGAACACCAAAACAATGATTTTGGAGACAGGGAAAAAAAGGGGTTGAAGCAGACTGTACACAAGCAGTTTTCCCATTTCAACTATGTTCATAAGATGTAAAACAAATGAACTAAGTGCATATAGCATGTAAAGAGGTTTCATCCTAGTGTGTGCATAAAGCAAGTTGGATTAGATAAAAACATCTAGTTTCAATTTCTGCTTATTTTTATAACAAGCATGCACCAACTGCTCTTCTAATTTCACTGTACTTGAAATCTGAAATTCACGGTTCTAAATTAGACGATTATATATGCAAAGCAATAATTTCATATACATGTCAATCATTACCATCATTTGTACTCAAGACTACTAGAGGTTGAAAAAATTAATCTCCTTTACCTGATAGTCCTTCCATAGTCGAGCCATCTCTTCGTAGTAACCCATGCCAGACCAGGAGGTGAAGTGTTTCCTGGCCCGAGGAATTGACTCCAATTCCTTCGGAAGCGCCTTAACAATCCTTACATCATCTTGTAAGGTTGTAATGAAATGAAGCTCATCAAATATGTCTGAAAATGTGCTGTACATTTGGGTCATGTTAAGTGAACAATTTAGTAGGAAAAAGAAGAAAACTTAAAAAGAAACAGGGGATGTGAACTGAAACATTTCAAAAGAACACCATATATGATTGCTAAAAGAACACCTTGTGTCTTGCCAGAATGACCGTTTATCCAGTTGAGGGATGACTAAGGTAGCGTTCATAATGTGTGCCACAGCCACCATGTCTGAGATCTGCAGGAAGACAAGGTTATTGAGTTTATATAGATGAAATTATTCAGCCAGAATTAGGCTGTAATCTAGCAGAAATGTGAAGCCCCGTTCACATATTCACCAGTTACCAGTAGTTCACAACACTATCCTGTGGTTATATTACATTTTTATCTTGCATGTGCTCATCCAAGACATATATGAAACAATGGACAGCATACTTCAAGCATCTTCCCATGCATTTGCAATGAGTTAACTATTCACAAAATATTCATTCATTGAATAAACCTTCATTACTATACTTCATTATGAATAAGGGAGATGTATGATTGCATAAAAGATACTTTGAAAATTCATAAATGATACTTATTCAGAACCTTTTTGGCATCTTGCTATCAAATGAAAAGGTCGTTTTGGTACTTTGAAATTATGGACAGGTTTTAACACCCAATAACATAAACCATTAAGAGAATGAATGCAGAAGACAGTAAGCAAAATACCGATGGTATTGAACTTACACCAGTGCGCATTTGATTTAGTCCTCCGTTGCTTCTCACAGTTATATAGCGATCTGATCCTTGGGCAGCTGACATTTGCAAGTTGAATTTAGAAAAGACTAGAGAGAGAAAGAGAAAGCCAAAGAAAAATGAAAAAAGAATTCATACATGGACAAGGTTCCAGGCTAGTGCATTACTCAACAACCACACATGATACACCTAGTATCCTTTAATTTAAAGGGGAAAAAACTAAAAAAAAAAAAAAAAAACTATTGAATAAAAAAGCAGGTTCATGTAAATGTTAATTACAAATTGAAACTTGGGACAGATGGAAAGACCCATACAAACAGAAAAGGAAGGCACAAGTATATGTTTATTTTTTAAACCTTTATGTCTAACTGTTGGCTTGATACATGGGTGCAAACCATGGCTTAGAGAAGCACCCCAAAGGTTTTCATCTGACACCTGCAAAATTAGAAGCAGAGCAGCCTTACTTTCTTTAAAATATTAATACCAGTTATTTTCTAAAAAGGATATGAGCTCTCTAAAGCTTGTAGCAAACATAGAATGATATTTTTCTATTGTATTTTAAAAATGAAAGGTGCAAGAAGAATTTTGTGACATGTTTTGATAAGCCACTTTACATGAAACAATCTTTATTTGTCATAATAACCAAGCACAAAACAGATTCAATGCATTCAATATTGACATGAATGTAGGTCCATCTCACAGTAGTCCTCCCACATTAATGCCTTTCAACAGCCTCCTCAAAATGCTCAAAAGACAGAACCATGTCTTCAAAAGTTTGCAATTACATGGATACTGACCTCTGTTTCTAATTTGACATTCACAGAAACTTCTGCTATCAATTTATGCTCCCTCCCACTTGGATTCATTCCATTCTTAACTACTACGTTTATCATTTGTCTGTTCAATCTACATTTAGCTTCCAGCCTTTTTCAAAGTTAAAGGGAATTCAAGTGACATTTTTTACTTTACTTGGGATAAATTCTTGACAGAAGCATGTACAACTTCCTCCAAGGTGAACCCAGAAAAGTTCAGGTTCAGGTTGATTAGGTGTAGTTGGAACATTCTAACTTCCCCATGATTCAATCAGCAATCTCCCAAGTGATTTTTATCCCGAAAAAACCAAAAGAAAATTCAAGCACGCAAGTACAGTTTCCTGGACGAAACCATTACTACTCAACAACAATCATGAAAGAAACACCTGATTATCCAAGGCCAAAAGCTCAAAACTCCTCGCATTAAAACAAAAAAATAAAAATGAAAGAGACATTTAACATTTCCCTTTGAATTACTAATTCTCAAATATCAATCACTACAAGAAACTCCATAAAGAATTCAGCAGTTCTCCAACTGATAAGAAATTCAATCTCCCTAACATCACTGAATCAGCAAATCCAAAAAAAACTAATCATCATAATCTCATAAACCCAACTAAAAACAATTCAAGAAGAAAATAACTAACATTAACAAAAAAGAAAAGAAAAAAGAAAGCGCAATTCTCCAGATAACAAAAGGAACCAGTGAGACTACAAAAAAAAATCAAATTCATCTCTACCCATTAACAAATGCAGCCCAAGAAGCAAAACCCTTTTCTCAAAATTAAGAAAAGAGAACCGTAACAGTACCTGCTGCTGCACAGATTGAGATTGTTGGGGTTCTTCAAGTCTTGTATCATCTTTCAATATGTCATCTTCCTTTGGGGCAAATCCATAAAGTAGAAGGAAAATAGAAAAAACAAAAGCAAAGATTGTGAAGAGAGCTGTCGTAAGAATATATTGTCTTCTTGAGAGAAATCTTCTGAAATGGGGATATCCTCTGTTGTTTGCCATTTTCTTCCACGATTGCCGGGAGTAGCAGCAGCAGTTAAGGTAGATCTCTCTTTCACAGGCACTTCGGAAATCAGAATGTACCAGAGAATTCAATGGGCTTGGTTTTCCTCTTTTTTTTATGCCCATATAGGAAAATTACAGCATATGGAACAGAATTTAAATTTAGAAGCACAAGCCCAAATTGTTAACAACCTGAAGAATGGGCCTATAAATCTTGGGCCAGATCACTAGTTGATTGGTAAACTATATTGAATCTCATAATTGTAGAGTAGCAACCTCCAAAGTGAGAAACCCTATAATCTTCATAACTTCATGCCTAATTTCAATCTCTTTTTATATGAAATCATTTTATTTTATTTTTCCAAAACCTGAAGATCTTAATTAAATTCATATGAGAGCATATATATATATATATAAGGTCTTAAATACTTAACTTGTAAATTTTATAAACATCATTTCAAATAATTCTAAACCAATTTTTTTATTACAAAGAAATCGGATTCATGTCTTTTGCTTTTGAATGTAGATTAGAAAAAATGAAAACAGGTTTGTGCCCTATTTACTAGCTTAATTCATAAATCTTATAAGACATCATTTTAAATAACCTTATATCATTTTTTTTTAATAAAAAAACTCAATATAAGCTGATATGGGGTTCTTTTGGATGTATCTAATAAAAAAAGAAAACTTAATATATTTGGTAATACGGTAAGAAAAATAGAAAGTTTGCTTTACAAATAAGATGAAGAAAAATAAAAGAAAATATAATAGGAAAAAGCAACTGAATTATTATGTGTATTTGTTTACATTCGAGTACTCTGCACTAAAAATAAGAATATTGTTATCAATGTAGTTAAAATTAGATTCATTATACTATTCAAGTACGAGGTTATTCTTCTATTTAATTTTATGTGTATTTTTATATAAATAAATAAAAAATATTTTCATATGAAAAAAACTTAAACCTAACCTCTTAAAAAAATGAGAAGAATGGCATTTCTTTTTTCAAATCTAAGCAGGATTTGAATTTCACTAGTTAAGTATTTCTATCATTATGCATGATACATCTTCTAATAAATTAGACAATAATATAAAAATAGATTGGAAGATGTTAAACTTCTAAAAACAAATTGAAGACTAAATCTAAGATCTAAAAATAACTAAGAAACAAAAAAAAGAGGTTTTTAAAGATTAATTGAGTTTTGAAACGGAACAAAAAACACCAATATTTTACAATGTGTTTACTCGATCAATATTCCTTTTTCATATGGAAAGGGGATGATGGGCTCGTTATCTTTATTGCTATAGGGATCAGTACTATACATCATCACTCATCCATTGCTCTTCGTTATTAGTGCTTAACTTTCTGTGTGTGCTTCTCTAACAATCCAATGTATATCTTTCTTTTCCGTATTGGATAACTTTTAGTTGTTTGTTTGGTTAGCTTTCTCTGAGTATTGCATGCACTAGTGTTTCCATTTAGCAAAAGAGAGGAACCCTAGCTCCAGTTTTCTCTCTCCCTCCCCCGTCTGAAGGCAACAGTTAGGGTTTGATACCAGGAAGTACTGGAAAGAAGTTTTTCCATGGCAATGGCCCCCGACTCGAAAAACCCTTTCAAGAGACTATGCCGGGCTTTCTATTCAAGGACCCCCACACCAACACTACTTTAAGTCCTTAGCCATTTCCATGCTTTTCCTATGATGATATGTAATGCAGAGCCCCAATATAAAAAGCAATCGATTTTCTTCTTCTCTTTAATTCATCCTCTTAATCACCTACTCTATATAGTTTCAAGATTAGAGTTGAATTCAAAAAAAAAAAATATGTTTGTGTGTGTGTATTTGTGGAAGTCAAATTTCAAAAATTAAATGATCAATAACCTCCATGATACTTTATAAAGAACAATAAGTTCAGTTTTTAAGAGCATATTTGCATCGGCGTTCCTTTAAATTTTGAAATTTTTTTTGCTAATTTTTTTTTGTTTTCAGATTGTTTTGATAAATTAATATCAAAAATAATTTTTTTTAAAAAAAAATATTATTTTGATGTATTTCTAAGCGAAAAGCACTCTAAACCGCAACCGCAACCACAATCTCAAACAGGCCACCACAATCCCAAGTTGGGCCATGACGCGTTTGTGCCTAACTCCACATTGAACCAGGAAGCGCCCGCGCCCAACTTCAAGTTGGCCCATGACGAGTTTGCACCCAACTCCACCTTGGATCAGGACGCGTCCGCACCCAACTCCAAGATGGGCCATGTCGCGTCCCCGCCGGACCACTCTTGGGATCAGCACGCAAGCTGAAACCAACTCCTCTCGGGTTCAACATTTAGCTAGGAAGTAACCCCACACTGAGTCTCCCTTGCTCCAGGCGGGCTACGAATTATGATACCCATCACATCTAATTATTTACGAACAAACAGACCATTCTTATATTAATGAGATGTGATGGCATGAATAATAGAATAATATTATTTTTACGAGATTACATCTCTACCCCTCACATATCATGTGAAACAAGTCAATATAGGTAATATAAAAGGAAGCTTGAGTACACAGAAAAAATATTCGAAACCTTATACTCTTAGACATAAACACATTCCTTCTTCTTTTTCCCTAACTTCTACATTTTCTTCTCCTTCTTCTTTTCTATCTTCATAAAAGTTTATTAATACCTTCATTAATGTCTTTTTACCACATAAAATTACCTTGTATTGACTTGATTTTCGGAGGGTCCCCCATCAACACTCTTAGAGGTCTCTAAGGGACATTGTGCATGCAGGTATTCACTCAAGAGAAAATTTACAACCTCTGAAAAAATTCATTAAAGAATAAATCAATGCAATTTGGAAGTGAAGGTCGTAGAACACACTGTAAATAATCTATAAGAGTCCTCAGGAAAAATTCCTTCAAGAATATTTTCTGTGATTTTTATAGGTCCATCAAGTTAATTACTTAATGATTTTTTTTTTATTTTCATAAAATAAAAGGAGTGCGTAAATTGTTTTATGTCAAAACTTAACATTCGAAGTAAAAGCACAAATATATAACTACCGCGAGGCCTCATAAGGCTCGGTTAAAATCGCTACAAAGTTGATTGGTAAATAACTTGTATATTAACAACAAAAGGAAAATTAAAAAAAAACTTATACATTGAATTCGTATAATTTTGTCAATACAAAAAACAAGAAATCCTCTAATTTTTACGTGTTTTTGCCACAAGTCACAAGTCCATGCTGAGTTTTTATTTATCTTTTTTTTTTCAAAATACTACTTGGTTGTTTTAAATTTATTTTTCTAAAACTTGAACGATTTGATTTGATATAATCATAAAAAGTTGGATGATCAAATGGGGAAAATATTTTATATAGGAAATCATTTCGAATCAAATTATTGTAGTTGTTATTATTTAAATAACACCTTGTTTTTCAATTTTTAAGGCATAGAAGATTTATTTGATAATTGGGATTTGAGTTGATTTATCTGGTGGTTAATTTAATAAAATATATATTTTTCATGGTTAAAGACCTGATTTTTTTTATGGATATAATTAGATTCCTTTATAAATGAGAGGTTTGAAATTGAAATCTCTTAGAGAAAAAAGAGACACTATTACTTGTTGAATTACAACTCATTGGCATTAATTAAATTTCTTTTTTTAGATCCACAATCAAAGACTTTTTAATTGTTAACCTGGAAGTTCGAAGAGTTTCAAGTAATTCTATGTTTCAAAATATTCTATTGTGTATAAGGATAAAAACCGATCAACAACTCTCGACAAATATAACGACATAAACCTTCGGTTAGGGTCTAAATTTATCCTTCAATCCTTTTTGAGATGGAAAAAGCTGATGATCTTGTTATCTTTATTGCTTTAGGGATGAGTATGTATCATCACTCATTTATTGTTCTTCTTTATTGCTGTGCAAGCAACTTTCTCCGTGCTTGTTTAAAGCTCGCAATCCAATGTATATCTTTCCTTTTCCCTATCGGATCACCTTTAGTGGTTGATCTGGTTAGCTTTCTCGAGTACAGTTTCCATTTAGACATATACAGCAAGAAAGAGGAATCCCAGCCCCATTTTTCTCTCCTCCGGCCTCCCGTAAAAGCCATATTCTTAGAGTTCTTGGACTGAATTCTGCAAGCCCTCTTCGAGAGTACCGAGGGACGGGTGGATACAAGTTTTCCAAAGGAAATGGACCCTTACTAAAAACACTTTCAGAGAGCATGCATAATGCTTGGCTTCCTTTTCAATGACTCCCACCACTACTACAATCATAATCCTGCTTTTTCTTTGATGATGAACCCGGATTCATATATGCGTGCAATGCATGCAGAGCGATATAAAGCGATCCTCCTCCCCCTTTTGATTATGTATGGTTTTATTTTCTATTATTTCTTAGAAGATATTGATGTACAGATCTCCAGATGATAGCTACCAGTTTTCAGAAGATACTGTTTTTAATTCTTGTGAGAACTTAAAATCAACTGTTTTTAAGGATTTCCAAACTGATGCATGGAGTTGGGATCGTCGTAAACACCAGGGATCAATTTATTCAATTCATCTTCTTCCAAAAAAATTTATTCAATTCATGCGCTCACAATTAAAAACTAAAAAATAATCATCAAAGCAAGTTTAGCGTATGCTTTGAGTATATGATAGCTTTTTTTTTAAGTAAAATAAGATTTAAACTAGATATAGAAGTGTTACGTCCCAATGCTTTAAATCTTGAGGGATCTAGTGCTTCACATTTTAGGGTATAGCATCTGTTTGGCCGATCGTCAGAATGTGCATGGATATCCATGCAATGTTTTGGCGTTTTAATGCAATAATTTAGTTATAAAAAAAAAAAAAGACGAAAAGCTACTTTGTTAAATTGTTGTCGCCCCACCAAAAAAAGTTTTGGGCGCCACCCAAGAAAAGCAATTCAGGACAAGGCCGGATATATCAAAGAAAACATGAATGCACATTTAACGTGTAGATTATACTCTCCACTGTTAGAGCCTCTATATAAAGGGTTTGATCATAAGAACTTAAACCATAAAGCCTTTGAACAATAATCACAGTACTTAGCAGAAATGGCTATCAGAGAGATGTCTCTTCTTTTAGGGTTCTTAGTGTTGCTTAGCTCATTGGCTCCTACTATGCCAATGACATATGTTAATTGCACAATCCCACATGATCCTACATTTAGCAGAAATTCCTTCCCAGATGGCTTTGTTTTTGGGACTGGCTCAGCTGCCTACCAGGTGGCTAGAATATATGATCCTTATCCTTCATGGGATCCAGTCCTAACAATATGTTTTGTTTGTTACTATATACTTTATGTTTTAATCTTGATTTCTTCATGCATGTTTGTTACTATATAGTTTATATTTTAATCTTGATTTCGTTCTTTTTTATATGTAGTTTTATTCCTATATATATAGGTCAGTGTTGATTGTCGAATCTAATGACAGTAGAGGAAGAAACTATACATCGATCCCTTTTTTAAAGGGCGGGCATGGAATATATAGTTCCTCTCAATCATAATATTCAGAAAAATATCTGTGTATTTCTAGATAAATCAAAGATAATACTCATATATTAAGGAGATTAATTAAGATATCCTCTAAAGCATTACAAGCTAGCTTGCATATATCTATACGTCATTACTTTATTTATTTGTATAATAATAAAAATATAATTTATTTATTAACCATCAATTATTCTATGTTATTTGTCTAATTATTTCTCTATCCTCATTTGAACGATCATTAAATTTCTTTTTTGCCCTCTATCATTAGGTCTGAAAAAAAGAGAGAGAAAAATGGTATGGAAAAGAGAATGTTCATTGAGCTTAAGATGTGGACTAAACACATGCCTAATAATGAATAAATCATTGTAATTATTACTCTTATTAACTTTTGGTCCAACTGGAAGCTCCATCAAGGCCTTCTCGGCTATGGTGGGAGTTGCCTTCTTCAGATCTAATCCCATCCCTTCGAGGCTCCAAAACCTTAAATTCTTTAAGTGGTGAGGACTTTGCTAGTAGTTTATGATTAAATGACAAATTAATGTAGGATTTGATCTTCTTACTGATCAGGTCAGAGAATATTCTTTAATATCTAATAATCATACAAATCAAATAGTTATTGATCAATTAATCCTAAATTTCTTCATAAAAAAAATCCCAAAATTTAAGATTTTAGGTAAATTAGCAAACGTAAATTCCTATAGCTTTAGTTAACAGATATTGTTCATATTTTGATAATTTTTCTGTATTTATTGTTGTGTATATTGGCAATTAGGTTTTCATACCTAGCTAATGTTGAAACTATCTTTGTGCATGGTGTATATTCAGTACGAAGGTCATGCAAACAAAAGTAACAGAGGGCCGAGCATATGGGATACATTTACTCATGACTATCCAGGTATCTCAAGCATAAAAAGTCTATGGGAGGAAGGGAGACTATGATTATGCAATACCATGGGCTATTATAGTCGGCTCTTAATCTATTATTATATATTTATTATAATTTAGAAAAAAAATTGGCTATTTTTATTCTCCAGTAAGTTATATTTTTGGAGTTATATCAATTATATACAGACTCTCAAACAAATTAATTTGAAATGTTATTTGCATGAAATTTTGCAGCCAGGATAAAAGATCATAGCACCGGTGATGTTGCAATTGATTTCTACGATCTCTACAAGGTAAGGAGTGCTTGACAATGTTTTTGTTACAAATGCTTTCATGGTTCAGCACTTGGTAACGATGATTATGGCAGGATGATATTCGTAAGATGAAGGACATGCATATGGATGCCTTTAGATTCTCCATCTCTTGGACGAGAATGATACCAAGTAAGTTTCTTATGGCCTAGATATTAGTACTGGCATGAGGCGTCATTTAGGTATACAATGTTTGCTTCTTCTTTTTTCTATGATTAATCACATTTTATTTTGTGTTTGAAAATATTAATAGGTGGGCAGGTGCAATGGGGAATAAATGATGAGGGAATCGAGTTTTACAACAACCTCATTGATGAAATCATATTGAATGGTTAGCACATATTAACTCTTATTTCAAAATAATGTTCGGATTATATATATAGTTTTATAATTAATTTCTTATCTATTTCATATATATAGGACTTGTGCCTTATGCTACTCTTTTTCATTGGGACACTCCTCAAGCATTGTTTGATAAGTATGGAGGTTTTCTAAGCGAAAACATTGTGTAAGTTTCATATTTAATTTTTCATTAAAAATATAAACACCATTAATTAGGAGTGTTTCTCAAGTATATTTGTATTAGAATGAAGTCAAAGATTTTAATTAACTTGTATGATGATGAGTTCTTATTATGTAATCGACAGCAATGATTTTCGAGATTTTGCCGACTTGTGCTTTCAAAGTTTTGGTGATCGGGTGAAACACTGGTTTACTTTAAATGAGCCAGACACTTACAGTGTTCATGGCTTTGATTCGGGCGTTGGTGCACCGGGACGATGCTCGGCGTGGGTGGATAAAGCATGCCAAGCTGGAGACTCTGCTACTGAACCTTACATAGTCACTCATAATTTGCTTCGTTCTCATGCAGCAGCTGTAAAATTGTATCGGGAAAAGTACCAGGTATAGCAAGACTGATATGAACCAAAAAGATTAATCCATGAAACAATTACTGCTTATCTACAGTAGTCGAGTAAAATCTTCTTCCTCGTGTTGTCTTCTGTTAAGTCTTATAATAATGGATTGTACGTAGGAACAACAAAATGGCAAGATCGGCATCACACTCTGTTCCTTTTGGTACGAACCTTATTCAGAGACCCCAGCAGATTATGAGGCAGTTCAAAGAATACTTGATTTCAATCTTGGATGGTGAGTATTTCTTACACTACTACTAATAAATTCTTGATACAAATATAAAATAAAAATTGTCCAAAAAACTAATAGAGATTTTGATGTTCTTAGGCACTTGAGCCCAATCACTTATGGTGACTATCCAAGGAGCATGAGAAGTTTAGTCGGAGATCGATTGCCGAATTTCACTGCCCAGGAAACCTCAGATCTTCGAGGATCTTATGACATTCTTGGATTAAATTACTATGGTGCATACTACGCAAAAAATCTTACCCGTGTTGATCCTGATCCAACTCACCTTCGTTATGCAACAGATTCTCATGTCAATGTTACTGGTAAACTCACAATTAAATTCATAATAATTTATGAAATTGGAAGATAGAATATGGAAAGATAATGGATTAGCTAACTTAAAACTCTCTGAGTAAGAGACAAGATGAATTCTTCACAAGGTTTTTAATTTTTCTTTATATGTCTTTTCGCTTGGCCTGACTGTACTATAAGCGCAAGCCAATCAATGCCTTGATGGCTTGATTCATTAATTAAAATTTAATCAACTTCCATAAAAAAAAAAAAAAAAAAAAAAAAAAAGCTCTCAAAGTACGAGAAGTGTTTGACAAATGTGTTTTTGATAGAAAAGAGAACCTGGACAGAAGTTTTATGTTCAATTTTTATAAAATAATGAATAAAAAATTAAGAGTTCCCAGGGGAAAACTCAAGAATAAATTAATCTTAATTTGAGCTTATTCAAGCTTAGTGTATTACTATTCATCATTTATTTTCCTTCTTGTTTCACAGGAGAGAAAAATGGAAAGCTAATTGGACCGCAGGTTTGTGCGCAGTAAAACCTTTCTATAAAAATTAACAATCAGATACATTACATTAATATGATTAAATGCTAATTAGTTAATTACTAGAAAAACACATATGATTAACATGGTGTTTCTGAATATGTATAGGCTGCTTCACCTTGGCTATATGTTTATCCAAAAGGGATACGATATCTTCTGAACTACACCAAGGATCAATACAGGAATCCAACAATTTATATAACTGAAAATGGTATGGAAAATGTTATCAAATCTAGGTTTAAGTGTAGTTAATTGTTATATTGTTAAACTAATCGTGATTTCTTCATTGTTTTGATCTATCATCAGGAGTTTCTGATTTCAACAACGGATCCCAGATATCATTGAAGACAGCACTTAATGATACTTGCAGGGCAAAATACTATCATGACCATCTCAAGAATGTTCTACGCTCCATTGAGTGAGTTTAATCTCTCTCTCTCTCTCTCTCACGCACACACAGCCAGCAACTGTCTATGATAGTTGGATATCAGGGATTTCATCTTCATTCTTTTTGTCTCAAAACCTTTGTAGATTGTTTAAGCCAACTAATTTGACAATCAAAAATCTTGGCAGAAACCATGGGACCATTGTTAAAGGATATTTTGCATGGACATTTGCTGACGATTTTGAATGGCCGAATGGTTATACCATAAGATTTGGTCTCTACTACACTGATTACCAGCATAACTTGCATAGATACCCTAAGAGGTCAGTGCAGTGGTTCACAAATTTTTTGAAGGGATACAAGTGGAACAAGGAACCACTGTCGAGCTCTCCATTGCGTTTCTCCAGTTCTGCTCCAAGTGATCGTCAGTACCTGGATGAATGAAAAGTCATTTTTAAATAATCACCAGGATTGCATATCCAATGAATTACAAGTTTGTGTTTAATTATTATGCTTGTGTTGTGTGATAGATATCTGATGCTTCCAGCATGGACTAGGAATTATCCCTTCCCTAGTTTACCATGATTGGATTAAAAATGTGATGGGACTTATAATTAAATAAAGCTCTATGTTTACTTATTGTCTAGATCCTGTTTTCCCCTTTTTACATCGATCCTTTGATATGTATAAGAAAAACGGTTGTTTCGTATTAATGCATGTTCAAATATTTATCAAATTATATATTTACAAGAAAATCATCAGGCTAATGTTAGAATTGTACTTAGACAGTGAGTATTCAACACGAACACAATCAATGGTATAAGATGAAACAGAAATCAACTTTGAATTCTATTTTATTTGATCTTAAGGTGTCCTTATTTAATTAACAGCATTCTTGCAAAACATATTTGAATCACACACTTGTAGAATTGGTCAAGAAAGCTTGGGATTTCCTCTCATAGTAATAGTTATTAGAAGAAGAAGCATCTGCTGAGAAGATCATCACTCCATTGACATCAAATCCATTTGCCTCCAGCAGATTTAAAGCATCAAAAAATGCGTCTCCTTGAATACCCCTTCCATTCACTTCATAGCTAGGTAACAATTTATCCTTATCGAATTGCGTGGCTCGAAGCCGAAATGCTGCTAAATACCCTTTTGGGCTCGTAACTTTATCAGTATAAAATTGATGATTAACATAGTCAATAACATCTCCATACTTATTAAAGAGCTCAATATAGGGCAAAACAGTGGTGTGAAAAGGTGCGATGGTGGCCACAGAAATGACACTTTGGTTTTTCAGTAAGGTAATGAGCTCGCCTATGCAATAAGCGAAACTAGCATTGTTTCTAGGGAAGTTTTCGTAATCGATGTCGATACCATCAAGATGATATTCCTTAGCTAAGGATGTAAGAGAGGTGAAAGCATTATTGATCCAAAGTTGAGGGTTTTCAGGGTTGTACCAACGAAGGACTTCGTCACCTAAACTCCAACCAGAAAGACTTGCCAAGGCTTTCACATTAGGGTGACGCTCCTTGATAGCTGCCACTGATTGTGGGGTTAATGTGTCTACCCAATATGGTGAGAATTTTCCATTTTGAGGCTTAGCAGATGGATCTGCATCAATGGCAAAACTAAGTATGAAATGGAAGTCAATGTTGTCTTCAACTGGAACAGGATTAAATGTCACGGGTTGGCCTGTGGCACCAATGTACTCCATCATCACCTTCGCATCTGATCAGAGTTAGAATAACAATTATGTATACATCAAGAGTTAGTAGATTTCAGCCGATATCGATTTTCTTTCCTGAGGTGGAAAAATACTCTTGATGATCATTTCCCGTTTTCTTGTAGAAAATCAATTATACAAATAAAAATATTGGATGAAAACTCCTTGTGGCTCATATTTTGTTTTATCTCTCACATACTTTGCAGATGAAAGTCTTGATGATTATCAGTATGAACTAGCTGATCATATGTGTAGGGAGTGTTAATTTGAAGCTACTTTTTTAACTTTTAGAATAAATAAATAAGAAAGGAAACAAATGAATGCCTGGCCCAATCAATATAAATAACCTTTCTTAAAGGAAATACTGGATTCTAAAGTCCTCTTATTTCTTCTTTTCTTTTTTAACAAAAAAAACACTCCGAAGGAGCAGACTGCGTAGGGCCAATTTTTCCTTTTACTGCGAAAATCAAAGGGAAATAGATGTACAGTTTGATGTCCTACAGAAATCGTAAAATTTCTATTGTTTTGACATCATTATATATCTTTGAATATCTTGAAATCCAAAAAAAAAACAATTATATAAAAGCTAGTATATAATCAACAAATGAATCCATTAACTTTTATTTTTATTACAATGGGATACGAAGATTAGTTTTATGTTCTTGAGATATTATTAAAATCTCAGATGTAAAAGGGTGGATTCACATACCACAGCATTGGTGACCAAGGAGAGCAACTCCAGCAACACAGAGGAGAAAGAGATGAACCTTGACCAACCTCATGGTTTTCTGCTGTTTGTGTGATTAATTGGGAAGGTCGAAGGATTAGTACTGCATGTTAACCTATATATGGTCTCTTTACGAGCTAAGCCATCCGGCCTAGGGAGTACGGAATCAGATGTAAAAAGAAAAGCCTAATATATTAAACTGACAGTAAATTAATCTATTTTTGTGACACTTTCAAGGTATCATTGCAGATTTTTTCAAGAAAATACTGCAGCATCTTTCTTATATTAGCCGGCCGGATTGAAAGACTAATTGATTTCAAAGATTTTATGACCAACATGGATTTAAATGATATTGCCGGCAGGAACACAGAAGCAAAGAATTTGAAGCAGTCAATGACAACATAGGACCATATCTAAGGCAATGCTGCAAGAAAGGCCAAATCCCTCCCCCCCTTTTTCCCTCTACTAATTGACTCCAGATTACACTCGATGATAGCTAGAATATTAGTCATATAGTGGCCGGCCAACTCTCAACCCAGTTAGTTTTTGAATCTGTAATAATATATATGTAGGATTTTTCTTTTTTCTTTTATCATCGATCAGGAATTTCAATTGATCTTGTACTAGAAAATGGAAGCATTCTTTTTCCATCTCTAAATCCCACAATGCCCCTCAAAGGATTTGAATTGAGAGATGCAAGTTGCTATGCTGTCCATATCTTTCTAGGTGCAAGTAAAACTTGATATGAAGTTATTTGAAATGATATGTATTTCTTTTTTATATATTTGCATGTTGTATGATCCATCATTTTTTTTATTTTTATATTGATGATATCTTAAATAATTCAAGTAACTTAAAAATAAGATCTCGAGTTGGATAATCAGTTAATTAATTAGTCCTTGTAATCTTATCATTTAACATTAGCTAAGATAGTTGATATCCTGTATTTGATATTTGATAGGTCAAGATAGCTTATGACTATTACCTGTAAAAAACATTTAAGTGACAAGAAAGTTTTAAATTGAAGAATTTTTCTTTTTGCCAAATTGTTTTCCTTCCCTTTTTCAAAACCTCTAAAGCTTGTTTGCTTTTTTTTTTTCTTTTCTTTTCAGCTAGAATTTCTATGCTTTTAGCCATTTTCTTAATAATACTCTTGACTATTATAAAAAAAAATTGATGAATCATTTTAGGATTTTTACCACAACTACTATATTAAAGTTTTGGTACAAATATCAAATAAAAATTGTCTTAAACTAAAAGAACTTTTGATGTTTTTGGATGCTTGAGCCCAAGTAAATTTATGGTGACTATCTCAGTAGTATGAGCAAGTGTGTTTGGTACTGTAGTAGTTTTTGTGGTTGTGATTTGAAAAAAATTATTTTATAAAAAGTACTTTTGGTTGAGATTGGTTTGGTATTTATATATGTTAGGTTCAAACTGTGGTTGAAATTGAGATTGAATAAAAAGTAGTTTAATGTGTTAGTTAAACATGTTTTTCAAATTGAGGTTATAAAATAATTAAAAAAGATATATATTAATATTGATGGTTTTTAATTTAAATATTATAGATTTAACTACCACCATTACATCATTAAATAAATAATACTTTATATCAAATATTTTTTATTATTCCATTAACTTATCTATAATTTCATCATGTATGAAATTCATCTGATAAGGACTATAGTTTTCATGGTTTTTTGAGTGTGCAATAAAATCAAGTAAAATATCATCAGAAACAAAATTGGAATTGCGATCAAATTCCACAAATGCTACATCATCATGCGATGTTCTTCTAATTTATATAGCGTTATTAAATAATATTAAATACTAGTTTTTCGAGTAAAAAATAATTTTTTTTTTAATATAAGTAGTTATAACTTATAATCATGGCATTGTTCACGCGAACAGTGCCCAGGTAAATTTAATTCATTTGGGCACTGTTCACTTCTTGGAGTGAACAGTGCCCAGGTGAATTATCCAGGTTGACAGACGTGAGAAGCAGCTCTCAGCTTACTTCAGGTAGGGTGCATTGGGGTTTATGCATCTTTCCATTGCACAATCAATATCTTACTCGAACTTTTGCAGACCATAAATTTTCTAGCAATCATAATACAAAGTGACGACTTCTGAACTCATAATCATAATTTTATGATTATTTCCTAACCCTATTTTCAACACATCCTCTTAGAAGGCAAACCTGTCGTCCTCAACGCCGCGCATGCCCCGCGACACATACTATGCAAAACAAATCTTACCAATATTGATCTTGATCCAACTCACCTTTGTTATGCAACAGATTCTCATGCAAATGTTACTGGTAAACTCACAATTAAAACCATACAAATATTTTCCCATCTAGCCATTCTGTCATTGAAATTGTTTTATCTTCTTATTATATCTTTTCTACATAATTTTCTCTCCAGGCATTAGAGTTTGGTTTCTGTCCTGTCAGAAGTTCCACAAGAACTACTCCGAAGCTGAAGACATCACTCTTTACTGTTAAATTACCTGTCAAGAGACACTCACTATCCAGGTAGCCAAAATTCCCCTGTATTTTTGTGGCTATATATATCAGCTTCACCTGGTGAAATCAGCTCTTAAGCTCCAAAATTAGCATCTTTACTGTGAAATCTTCATCCGGAAGTATGTTCACTGTCTTGACATTCCCATGAACGATTGGAGGGTTTGCTAAAGAATGCAAATAATCAAGTGCAAGTGCAGTCTCAGCAGCTACCCTTGAATGGTTTGTCCGAGTTCTCAACACCTGAGACTTTTATCATGATTATGATGAAAAGGGGTTCCGTTTGAGATGAATTTGTAAACTGGTAAAGGCTCTTTGGTCTGCAAAAATAGCCCGAATAGCTTTTGACCACATTCTTGCGATTGACTTGTAGCCAATTTCATGCTGAAATTCCTCGTTCATTTGAGCCTTGTCTACTCCCTTAAACTTCTTGACTGCAAGTTAGGTATAATCTGGTAAAACTCCTTTGTATACACAGTCAAAACCACCTTGGCCAAGTTTTTGATGATTATCATAATTGTTCGTTGCTTTTGCCAGCTCTGACTCACTATAAATCCTTTCTCGCTGATGCTTTAAAACCATGCCCCCATATTCTCTAAAGTTTTTCTCCTTTCTTAATTTCATCAAAATGATGTAGAGTAGCACTCCAATAACCACAAGGGAAATACTTCCCCCGGTAACTGTATAGAAATATTCAATGGAAAGAAATGAAAAAATAATGAACTTCCGTGATAATCAAGCTAGTGTGTTCTAGAGTGTCCCAGAAAAGTTAAGAGGTTGAATTCTTATACCAAATTCTGAAATGTGTATGAATTCTAGTAATAAATTCCAAAGTGTGATTGATTTTTGGAGGCAGGCTCCATCAAGTCCCTCTCTTGTCAGTATAGATGGACCCAGACTTCACAGATCAGTAAAATACAGATATTTTGGTTTTGAGAGGCAGACTCCCCTGAATCCATCTATGGTCTAATTTCTCAGTTCTCATACTAGGAGTAGTGTGTGTGTGTGTGTGTGTGTGTGTGTGTGTAGGGACGGATCAATTAATATATAATCTATAATCATGGGGGAAAACTTATCAAAACTGTTAATAGATGTTTGCCTTGATCAAAGTTGACTGTATTTCTAAAAACTAAAACTAAATAATTTTTTTGAAAAGTTGCGCTACTCTCAATGAGGCAACATAACTCCTATGTTATGGCATGCAATCCATAGACGTATCAAATCAACAATCTCCATACTAACCTGAAACTTCAAGCAAAAATCTGTTTAAAAAAAAAACCAAAGCAAAAATCATGACTCAGCTAAGTGTCTTGTAACATTACATGACATACTAAAACCAATAGTTCTTCAAAAGCAGATTTTCTAGCTAGCATTGACAGGCTTAGTAGTGAGTCCAAAATCATAGGGGAAGAGGGGATCGTAATGAGAGTCGCCAACATTCATAGGGCTTAGTAGTGATCAACGATCTTGAACCAAGTCCGAGGCAGCTTTCCAGTAAATCCATAATCCCCGAAAAGCACATCTGCTACTCCTTGGCCTTCAGTGCCTGGCAACCAAGTAGCAACAAGAGCATCGATTTGTGACTCATAGGGCTCAATCACGACTGGACGGCCAGATATTATGACCACAACGCACTTAACATTGCCGCAGACATTGAGGATTGTACTTGGACCTGGTTCGACAATGGTTAGGTTCAAACTGTCTCCGGCTGTCTCAGCATAAGGAGTCTCTCCGACCACAACAATGGCATAAGAGAAGTTGTTGGACTTGACGAAATCAGCATCAGGGTTATTGTTGTAGACGATTTCTGTGCTTGGATCAACTGCGGCTGAGATACCACTTAAGATGGTGGTTCCTGCTCATTGTGCAATAGGACAAGTTCCATCAATACTGCTACTATTATATTTGAATTCAAGAGAATCGTGCTTGAAATGGAAGCAAAAAGGGGAAGCATGTTAATTATACCAGCAGTGTAATTGTTGCCATCAACTCCTTGCCAAGTTGCAGTCCATCCTCCACATTGATAGCCCAAATTGTTGGCATGGCTTCCGGCTACAAGGATCCTAGATGCTTTTTTAGGGAGGGGTAGAACTGGAGCATCCGCGTTCTCTCCATTCTTCAACAGCACAAGTGACTTCCTCACAGCTTCTCTTGCCAAATCTCTGTGAGCCTGTTTCATAACAAGTGGCAAGTTTCAGGCAAATAAGTAATCTCCTGAAATGGGAAAGGAATGCTTAGAATCAGACATATAAAGCTACCTGGCTTCCGAGCTGGTCAACCAAGGTCTCATCAGCTAAGGGAGTCTCAAATAGACCTAAAGTTAATTTCACTTGCAAAATCCTCCTGACAGCATCATCGATACGGTCCATGGAAATGTAATTGTTATTTACTAAGTCCGTCACAATATTGATGAACTCGGTATGGTTGTATGGAACCATGATCTGAAACACACATGTTAAAGCTTCAATGTCAAGAAAAGTAGCAGCTCTAATCAACCAGAACAAAAAACATTTTGTTTGACAAGGATAGGAAAATTTCTACTAGTCTTTGAGAATAGAGAGATAGGAATCAACTAACCATGTCAATGCCGGCTGAAATTTCTTTCAGAACTGATTATGTGTAGTTTGAATGAGGTGGGTAAGTAATCCTGTCAATACCCTCCCAATCAGAGATGACAAAACCCTGTGACGTTCCAAAAATGAAGGCAAAAGGTTAGAATTGTTTGCTTTTCATAATATTCTATGACTTAGTTTTGGATACATAATTTAATCAAAAACATCATAAATTTAATTAAACAGTACCCTGAACTTGAGGATATCCTTGAGAACAGTCTTGACAAGGTAACGATTGGCATGCATCTTCTGTCCATTCCAGCTTGAGTAAGAAATCATAATAGTTGAGACACCCTTAATAATGGAGTGAAAATAACCTGGTATATGAATGCTCATCAATCCATGGTAACCAATAACAGTATTGTTCTCGTTAATGCCCTTGGTGGTGCCCCCATCGCCAACAAAGTGCTTCGTACAGGCTGCAACTTTGTCCCTGTAACAAGGTTAGCATTATTATTGAGCAGTTAATATATATATATATATATATATATATATATATATATATATATATATATAAAATTAAATGTTTAGTCATACTTACTTTCCACCAACATAGGGAACATCTTTTCTGGAATCTGGAGGAACATCACCTTGCACCTGCGTGATTTTAAAAAAACTAAAAGTTGATTGAAGATTGAATTGATTAAATTAGAAACCAAAGATTTTTTTAAAATGGTGTCGAAATCCTGGTGTTGAATTACATGGAAATGGCCATTGCAGGTGAAAACGGCGCCGTTTCAATGCAAACCGTTCATCTTCTTCGTTCCACCGATTCAGCAGAAAACGACAGCAGGTCGTGGTCACGTTTCTCTCCCCCACGATGCATGCCGTTACCAAGGCATGAACGCATGGCATTCTCTGGATTTATAAAAGCCAGAGAAAGGCCATGACGAGAAAATAAACGAAGAACAAGGGGAAGCAGGACGAAAGGGAGATAACACCAGAGGACGAACTGAGAGAACGAAAAGAACAAGGACGAACTGAGAGAACGAAAACAAAACAACGAAATAGAAGGATCGAAAGAGATGGACCAGTGCGCCATCGTCTTCGACTTTGTCTCCGGACCAGGGGATGGAAAACTGAGATACAACGGATAGAGAGAGAACGAAGGAGGACGAACATACAGCAAAAGACAAACAAGAAAAGATGGCAAAAGAAAAGCAAGAAGAGAGGAGCAAACGAAAAAAAGAAGCAGAGGGGAGAGTAACATCAGCCAGAAAGAACGTCGCCACCAGCTCCAGCAGACCAGGTAAGTCTTTCTTCTTCTCCTCCCGCTTTGTAATTTATGTGAAATCGATCCAAAAAAAAATTATTTGCTGTGTGCACATCACTCATTTATTGCTCTTTTTTTTTATATGGAAAAAAGATTCGCTTTACGGAAGAGTCACTCAATTATTGCTTTTTTTTATTGGTGTGCCTCTTTCCTTCAGCAATGCCCCCAGAGCGAGTAAATTACCACCTTGTCCCTCGGCAATTTCTATAATTAAGTCTTGGTTTTTTGCAAGAACTAAAAGTCAACTGTTTTTATGAATTTCCCAACTTATGCATGGAGTTGGGATGCGTTTATTTAATTTATGCGAACATGTCCGATCTATACGTGTCTGTTTTCTACTCGTGCTTCATGAACAATTTTTTTAATAATAATAGTTTAAGGAAAACGCATCATGCCATTCACTGTAAACGCTATTATGTTAAGAGCTTTTGATCTAATTACTAAAATATTATATTTATCAGACTCCATGATACAATTTATGTTAAGAGCATAGAAGTAATTAATACTCAATTGAAGAGCATTTTAAATTGTAGAACAGGAGAAGACACATGGAAAATTTCCTTCCTTGTGTCTTAAAACCCCAACATTTCCAGAGGGTCCTGACTTGATATTTGAAGAAATATCTACTTTTAAAAAAAAAAATTGTATATTATATAGTTAAAAAAAATTTTATCCCATATTAAAAAAATAAAAATTTTTATTATATCTTATAATACGAGAGACAACAAATCAATAAATTTAGATGTTGGAGGGAAGATTTGAAGGGCTTTATGTATACATATGCGGTTGGTATTATGTTATAAATGATTTTTATTATTATTATGGAAATTAATTAATTTAAGTTAATTGATTAAATTTTTTAAATTAATTAATATAATAATTATGCATGATATCTCTTGTCAAATTATTTAAATGATTTGAATGAAGAGTTGTCTTTAAACTCTGCAAAGACGTTATTTTATTTATATATAAATATTATTTTGATATTGACAAAAATTAATTAGAAATAATCTTTTACTCTTCCTAATTTTTTTTCTACAAACTTTTTGTTTATATTTATCAGAAACAAAACATAATTTCTTAATAAACTTATAAAAACTATTGTCTATACGTTTAAAGCTTTGTTGTATTCTGAAAGTATATTGCTTTAACCCTACAGCAAATATAATAACAACAATTAATACCTTAAAAATAATGATTTTCACACCTCAAAACTTATTTGTTGTATCCATGCTGAATTACTTCCCACTGTAGTTATAGTTATGTTGGTCCATATTATTCAATGGACATTGTATTATACTGTATACTTAGATAACAATTAGATAAAAAAAAAATTGGTAAGCATAATCATTATTTAATGGACATTATATTATCTCTCAAGTCAATTTTTCCAATTCAAAAACAAGAAAAAAAAAATTAACCAAAGCAAGTTTAGCTTATGGGTTAAGTATATATATGTGATAGCTTCTTTTAGCACAGCAAGATTGAAATCCCAGGGATCTAGAGCTTCACATCTTGGGGTATATCATCTGTTAAAATTTGTTTGGTCAATCGTCAGAATGTGAATGGATCTTCTCTAAAATTTTGGTCGCCCAACCAAAAAAAAAAAAAAAGTTTCGGCAAGTCAGGACCAGGCAGAATCAAGGGCAAGCATGCATGAACGCACGTTTCGCAGGTAGATTATACTTTCCAATGGTAGAGCCTCTATATAAAGGGTTTGATCATAAGAACTTAAACCACAAAGCCTTCGAACAATAATCGATCACTCTTGCAATGGCTACTGGAGAGTTGTCTCTGCTATTAGGGTTCTTAGTGTTGCTTAGTTAGCTCATTGGCTCCTACTATGCCAATGACATATGTTAACTGCGAAACCCCAAAAGATCATAAATTTAGCAGAAGTTGCTTCCCAGATGGCTTTGTTTTTGGGACTGGCTCAGCTGCCTATCAGGTAGCTAGAATATATATATATATATATATATATATATATGTGTGTGTGTGTGTGTGTGTGTGTGTGTGTACTTATCCTTCATGGGATCCAGTCCTAACAACATGAGCTATATAGTGCATTTTCTATTCATTCTTATAGGTTAATGTAATTCATTGTCGAATCTCATGAAAGTAGAGGAAGAAACTATACATCGATCCCTTTTTTAAAGGGAAAAAAGAAATGTTTGAGCGCATGGAATAGTTTCTCTGATCAATTATCAGATTAATATTCAGAAAAATATCTGTTTATTTTTTGATAAATCAAAGAGAATATTCATATATATATATATATATATATATATATATATAGGAGACTAGGATGTCCTTTAAAAGCTAGCTAGCGTATATACGTTATTAGTTCATTTCTTTATAGAAATAATAAAAATATTATTTTATTATTAGAATGAGGGTTTAATTTATTCATATCTAGCTAATGTTGAAACTATCTTTGTGCATGGTGTGTAATCAGTTCGAAGGTCATGCAAACATAAGTAACAGAGGGCCGAGCATTTGGGACACATTTACTCATGACGATCCAGGTATCTCAAGCATAATTAAAAAGTCCCCATGTACTGTGGGGCTGGGGAGGACAGGAGATATGATTGTGCACTACCATTAAATTAAATTAAAAAAAAAACTAAAATACATTGCGTTTTTGTCGTGGATGATTTAGAGGGTACTTTCTCACACTTCATTGTACATTGCAGAAATTTTTTCATTTTGTTAATCAATTTTTTTTATTTAGTATTTTTATAAGTTTTGGATTAACGTGGTTTAATTTAAAATATTATCATCTCATATTAAAAATATTAAATTAAAAAAATTAAAAAATCTCACCATTCTCATTTATTTAATAAAAATTAAATATAATGTAAAATGAGTTTATACAAGTTTCAAGTTCAAAGAGTTTTCACTTGAAGAGGTGTGTTAGAAAATAATATAAATTATATTTTAAAACATCACCTAACAGCTTAAATTATTAGGTTAAGATGGTTCTTTAATATAAGTATGGAGGACATTGTTTAAGTTTCATATTTAATTTTACATTAAAAAATAAATATCTACAACAGGAGTGTTTCTCAAGTATTTGTATTGGATTAATTAATGAACTCGAGATTTTAACTTGTGTGATAATGAGTTTTTATATATTATCCAATCGACAGCAATGATTTTCGAGATTTTGCGACTTGTGCTTTCAAAAATTCGGAGATCGGGTGAAACACTGGTTTACTTTAAATGAGCCAGAAACTCATGCTGGTCTTGGCTTTGATTCGTCTCGTTCTGCACCGGGACGATGCTCGGCGTGGGTGGATAAAGCATGCCAAGCTGGAGACTCTGCTACTGAACCAAGAAATGACAGCCTTTTTTTATTCAATGTTAAATTTGTTCATATTATTTCAATTATATTTAACCAATAAAAATAATTCTTATTTTGCAAAATTAAACATTAATTCAAAGCCAATATATTTTTCGACACGTGAAAATGATGCCTCACTGAAAGGAATTGCCAGGCTATATATCATGCGGAAAGATATAATTAAAAAAAAGTTCACTATCTGAAACAAATAATTTGTATATATTTTCTAAAATTCTGGTTTTTCACTCTTGAAAATCTACAGTCTATTTTTAGTTGATCTGTCTAACTAAGTTTTTTGAATAAATTTGAGATAAAAACCAAAATAATATTGTTTAGAAAAAAAAATGATAAGATCTCACTCAAGTTTTGATAAAATTACTCGAGTCACAAGCTAAACTCTATAGCCTGTCTAAAATTGAAACTCGATCCAATATAGAACTATAAAATATGAAGTTGTTGTAATGTCAAGTATCTAGATATATTATTGATGAATTTATTTATTAAAATAAATTGTAGTATAAATTAACATACATAAAAAATTAGTTTTTAAAAAAATATAATTTTTTTTAAATAATTAGTTTTACGAATCACATATGAATTATATTAACCTCTTTAAAAATTAACACTCAATATCATTAAAAAATAATTACAATCTAAAAAAAACTAAATAAACAGAAAAAAATCATAGAAAATAGATATTAATTAATATATAAACTAAAAACTTATTTTTTAAAAAAATATAAAAATATAAATCAGGCATTATTAGGCTGGGTAAACCAGGGGCATTGACTTGCCCATCATGCAACGCCCCTGAGTAGTTCGTTGCCCGAGGATTAAGTGTGGACGACAACATGCACTCACCTCTAAGACTGAGTGGTAACGAACTTCCATTTTCATTTAAATTATATGTCAGTGTTAGGCTACCCTTCCTACAACGGTAAGTGAGTTTCAGTAATATAGTCAACTTTCGTATAACTTCTAGATTTTATTTGGGAGTGTGGGTATGATTATTTTTTAAAATATTTTTTATATTAAAATATATTAAAATAATACTTTTTTATTTTTAAAAAAATTATTTTTGAAATCAGCGTATTTAAATGATTCAGAACACATAAAAAAATTAATTTTTAATAAAAAAAACTTTTATAAAATAAAGTATGCATTGTGTTATATCTTTGAATTAACTACAAGTATTTTTGAATGGACAGCAACAACTAACTTGAGTAATCCATGGGTACATCATTCTTGAAATTAGTGGCGAGTTAGATTAAAATAGTATGAATGAAGTTTTTTATCCATTATCCTTTTATTTGTTAAATGGGTATCCACACTTAATAAGATTTTGTTTGAAATCGTGGTAATAATTATTTTTCTAAGTTTTTTTACTTGAAAATATATTAAAATAATATTTTTTTTATTTTTAAAAATTTATTTTTAACATTAACACATCAAAATAATTTAAAATCAAAAAAAAAATTATTTGAAAAAAAAAAATTTAAAATATTTTTACACCACGGAAACAAACAATGCCCAAACACATCTAACTCTTACCCTGCTTGTCAATCCATTTTAATTATTTGATTAATTTTGACTATTTTTACAAATTGACATGTAGGTATGTAATTGAAAAGGCTTTTTAATAAAAGACTAAGATGTAATAACAAAAAAAAGTAGGCAAAAAACTTTCTGATGGAAATAGTTTGCAAGAAAATAAATACATAAACGGAAAATAAGTTTGTTTTTAAATTTCAGGAGCTAAAATGAACATTTCCAGAAATTTCATTTTACGGGTACATAAATGAATAGACTAAATGCCGCCATCTAGATGTTGTCACGACTATTCATTGACAACACGTTGTCTACCAGGCGCTCTGATGCTGCTGCTTTTAAAGTACATTTTTTACAATATTTTTTATATTTTTTTACATAGAATATCAAAATTATTAAAATATATATTAATATTTAAAAATATATATATAAAAAAAACACGTTTAAAAAACAATTACTTACAAAATAAACACTACCTCAAGCTCTGACAAAAGTGGACCAGTTAAAAAATTAAAAACATCCAGAAAAAAATTCCACATCTGTGCCATATTTGAAGAAAAAAAGCTATGAACATGATGGAGGTTGATATTTTATCGGAAGTTTCTCTTTTTTTTCTTTTCCAAGCAAAACTATTTCTATTAGTCCTCTTTTCAGGATTCTTTTGATTTATATTTTTTTTTTACAATATAATAATTATTAAACTTAATTTCATCAAACAAGTCATAAACTCATGATGAAATTTTTTAATTTAAATTAAATTTTAATTTAAATAATTTTAATATTAATTTAATTTATTTTAATAACCCGACAAGTTAATTTGTGATTTAATTAATATGATGAAATTTTATATAAAATTAATTAGATTAAAATTATAAATTAAAAAGTATTGTTTTAAAAAAAACTGTAATTAACTCAACAATTCACAAATTAACTCAATAATTCAATAACCCAAACTCTTAGACCTCTGAATTAAACATTTGTCATGTTTGAATGGAAAATATTGCAAAGAAATAAAATAAGAAAATAATCATAATGAATTATTATTAATGATAATAAATCCTCTTTAACGCCCTCCCACTCCATCAGCGCGCATCAGCAAAACCCAAATCTTCAGACATTAAAAAAACTCAAATCAAAATTCAAATTCCTAAATTAAAATAAGAAGAAGAAAAAACAATGATTACCTCACCATCCTCTCGCTCTCCCTCTGCAACAACCACACCACACCACCACCATCATTGCCAACACCAGTGACGACATGTCGTTCCTTCACAAAATCCGATTCGAAAGCGCAACAGCCGACGATCCCCTCTCTCTCGCAACTTCTCTTTATATTACATTTTCTTCTCCCTAAGTAAAAATATCAAATTTCTCTCATTTCTCTCATCAATTTCCTCGAGAACCAAACAGAAAACTTCGATTTCTTTCTCTCTCTCGGTAATTTCTCTCAGCTGATACCTGTCTCCGACTTAGGGTTTTTTTATTATTTATTTTTTTGCTTCGATTTCGATTGGGCGTCCCAGTGCGGCATTTCAATTTTTAATCACTCAGACCAGTGAAAAAAATAGGGTTTCAGATTTCGAAATCAAGGTTTTTGGTCATTTATAGGGTTTAACATTGAATTCCAACTTTGTGTTTGTAGTTAGGGTTCTCTTTGATTATCTGATTTGGAGAGAGGGAGAGATAAGTTAGGGTTTTATGATGGTAGATAGACAATGGTGAGGCTATTAGGATTAACTCGTGGAGAATCAGATGATTCTCCACGAGAGATTACCTCGAGGACGACTCCTTTAACTAGTGAGTCAGGTGAGAGTGGATGGTTAATTAGATTTTTTGATTCAGCTTTCTTTTGTGAGTGGATTGCAGTAAGTTATCTGTATAAGCATGATCATGCTGGGGTTCGGGATTATCTGTGTAATAGAATGTATACATTGCCCTTATCGGGTGTCGAGAGTTATTTGTTTCAAATTTGTTATATGATGATACATAAGCCGAGTCCGTCGCTTGATAAGTTTGTTATTGATATGTGTTCTAAGTCATTGTTAATAGCTTTGAAAGTACATTGGTTTTTGTTGGCGGAGCTTGAAGATTCGGATGATAATGATGGGATTAGTAGGATTCAGGAGAAGTGTCAGATTGCTGCTACGTTGATGGGAGAGTGGCCGCCATTGTTGAGGCCACGAAATGAATCTTCAAGTCCTGGGAGTAAGAATCAGGTTCTGAGTAGACTCTTGTCATCGAAGCAGAAGTTGCTGTCATTGACTTCTTCTCCACCTCCGCAGAAGTCCATTTCGTTTTCACCCTCATCGGGGAACGGTTTGCAGGAGGATGGAACTGGTAGTCAGCTGTCACCGGATGAGAATAAGATTTTTAAGAAGTTTATTCCTGGTTCGAAGGTTAGAGATGCATTGTTGTTTAGGAAGTCATTTGATAAAGATGATCAGAAGGCTAGAGATGCTTTGTTGTTTAAGAAGTCAGCTGATAAAGATGCGGAAGAGGGTGAAAAGGATGGATTTTTCAAGAGGCTTATGAGGGACAGTAGTAAACGTGAGGATGAGGAGTTGACACAAAGTTCAGATGGGTTTTTCAAGAGGTTTAGAGGTAGTATTAAAAGTGAGGATGAGGAGATGACATCCGGCTCAGATGGTTTTTTCAAGAGGCTTCTCAAGGATAGTAGTAGAGGTGAGGATGAGGAAGTAACCTCGAGTTCCGATGGCTTTTTCAAGAAACTGTTTCGTGATAGTAAGGGCGACGCCGATGACAAGTTGGTTTCTAAATCTTCAGAGGATGACGAAAAGGAGGGGTTCGTTAAGAAGTTTTTTAAGGATAAGTTTGAAGACAAGAAAGATGGAAATGATCAGAATGAGGATGAAGAGAGGTCAAAGCTTGAAGAGAAAGGTTCAAAATCTGCAGAGGATGATGAAAAAGAAGGGTTCTTCCGGAAGTTGTTCAAGGATAAGTCCGAGGACAAGAAAGATGGGACCGAGAAATCTGATGAGGGGGCTACCAATTTTGAGGAAGAAGAACCTTCAGACTTTTCCTTGTTTCGTAGACTGTTTCGTGTGCATCCTGAAGAGGTCAAAAATACTGGTGCAAATGAAAATAACGGTAGTAGCAGCTTGTTTGAAAGCAGCCCGGGTACTGAGAATTTTTTTCGCAAACTGTTTAGAGATCGTGAGCGCTCAGTTGAAGACTCTGAGTTATTTAGTTTCAAGAAGAACAAAGAGGTACGCTGATAATCATTTTGTTCATGACCTGTAGTGTTTGTCTTGAAAGTATGGCTGTCGCTCTGCAGCACATTGCTCTTTTCAACTTATGCATTGTGAACCAGCACTTTGTAATTATCACTGTTAAATGACTATTAAGTTATATTCTAGTGCTTGGTGATCTTAATCAATAGAAAACTGTGGCATGTACAATGCATGTCGATACCTTATACTAGCAGTTCCCTACAGTGGGAATGTATTTTACTTGTAGTTATCTGCTGCGGCAACACAGTTATATTCACCTCCTTATTGTGTGCTTAAGCTCTAAGAAAGATTAGGGTCACTACATGCGGTTTGTTGGTTGACTGTATACTTTTTTCTTGTTGATATTGATAATTGGAGACTAAAAGATTTTTCATGTTGGAACTTAATTACCTCTCTTGATTTCTTGAAAATCATACTTCATATCCTGTTAGCTTAAACTTTAAAACAATGTTAGGGAATTTCTTTTTCTTTTTCATTGTCAATCTTTGTGATAGTATCATTATCCATGTTTGGTTTGTTCTGCTCTGTTCTGCTCTGTTCTGTTCTGTTCATCTGGTTATGCTACTTGTAAATGTGAGAGGCCCCAGAGCAGTTTTAAATCGATCTCATATTGGTCTGTATAAAGTTTGTTTAATCTTAAGTGTGTGCTGTAATCGTTTTATACCTTCTGGTCTTGGATGCTCTAATGATACTCTTCCAACATCTTGCTTGCAATAGGAGCCATAGACTACTTAGGTTTAGAGTGTTTCTGGAGGTCTCTCTCCATCTCTAGACCTCTTCTTGTGAGCCGTGTATTTCTCATAACCTTCATCATTTTCTCTTTGCAATCGTTTCTTATCATAATCCATACTTTAGGTACCTGATAAAAGACCGATAGTGTTTTCACTTGAGAAAGTCAACTTATTGTCTGGTAGTTTTAACTGTGTAGCTACTTTTAACTAGTGAAGCCACTTGATGTGGTTCCAAGGACCTTTGATTAAGGGAGGGCATGAGGGGCTGCCCTCAGCCCTCAGCCCTCTCTGATTAAAAAATAAACTAATATATAGTTTACATTGTCCATCTATCATAATTCATAAGATTTTTCATAACACCTTTCTTTTATGTGGCCATTTAGACTCTTAGTCTATTGCATCACCCATAACCCTGAATACTTAATGATATGGCATAAATTTGAGAATTGTGTACAAAAGAAGTAGTTTTCTTTTAGTGAGAAATATAATCAAGAACCCTTTTTAATCGAGTGGTGTTCAGGTTACATGTACAATGGGCATCTAAAGATGTCTTCCATTCAAGCAAAAATCAATATTGAACTTGTGGATGTGAATGTCCCCATTTGTAACTATTATGTGGGAGTCAGGAAACTCTTTCAATACAGTGATACTGCAGGGGGGAAAGAAAATAGTTGGAATATGAGCAGCTGTAACTTTCAATAAAACAGAAGTTCATGAAACTGCACATAAGAATATTATAATCATGTAAACAGCTGGAAATAAGGATTTTTGCTAGGTCAAACCTACTTAAATTATCTTGGAAAAGCACCTAGTGGGCCTGATCTGCATGCTATTGTCGATGTCCTGTATTTCTGCTGGTTGGGAAGTGTCTTTATCAAAGGCTCTTGGCTACAAGTTTCTTATCATTTCCTTATTGAAATTTCCTGGGCTCTAATCTTGCAGAAGCATCCTGGATCACTGAATCAACAGAATGAGAAGTTGAATACAAAGCCTCCGCTTCCAAATAACACTGCATCACAGTTCCGGAAAGGGGCTTATCATGAGTCATTGGACTTTGTGATGTCGTTATGTGAGACTTCATATGGTTTGGTTGATGTATTTCCTATTGAAGATCGTAAAAGTGCTCTTTGTGAGGTTAATGCTTTTCTAAGCTTTCTGTTTCTTACATACAGATATTACACACACATATGGGATTTGCTTTCCTGTCCACTCTTTGGGCAGGTTAGCTAGCTGCCCACTTTTCTTGGATGAAGAAATGCACTTATTTGTTAGTTTTCTTGCACTTAAAATGAGGTCAAAAAGGTGATTGCACAGAAATGTTTCACTTTCTTCACACGATATCACTTTTCTTGGACAAATAAATACCCTTAATTGTCAGTTTCTTGCATTTTAGAATGAGGTTAAAATGGTGACTTAACAGAATCTCTCTCCTTCTCTACACCTATCTGATCATTCTCTCGTGAAATCTTCAGTCAACAAAGACTCAGAAACCTTAATACCTTGGAATTGAAACTATGAATTAACAAACAATTCCAAGATGAAGATAGTGGCCCATATCAGATACTCTGTCTCTTTACAAACAAACAGTCGTGAGTATTTAGATATGTGACTCATGGAAGAAAAAAATATTGATAGGTCTGGTAGTTCTATAGGCAGAAAGCTCACTTAAAGTTTCAGTTCAAACTTAATTTATATTTCTGCCAACAAATTGCTATACAACCAGTGAAATCAATTAAGAAAGCTGAGAGAGCTCAGAGATGAATATTCATCTAACAGCAAAGATGAAATAGGTTTCGTTGTTCTGCAACAGTGATGAGGGAAATAGCAAAGATGAGTTCTATATATTGTTTTCAATAGTGCATGTGCATGAAAGAGATTGTGTAATTAAATACAAAAAAAAATGTACTTGCATTTTAAAACTTTGAAATGATTAAAATAACATTTGAAATTTCAATTTTATTTGTATGAGGCTGGGTGTTTTAGTAAAAAAAAAATGGGCCTCATGCTAACCTACCAGAGCCTGGCAGGTTAATGCACACATACAGTGCATGATATTCTGCTTGAATGCTTTCTGAAAGAGTCTTTTTTTCATTCTCGTGTTTTCAGTCACTTGCAGAGATTAATGTGCATTTAGCTGAGGCTCGAAACAGTGGAGGTATGTACCATATTGTATTTTTGTTGAAACATGACCATCTCAAAGTCACAACATGTTTAATTGTTCTGGCATATGTAATAGTTTGATGTGTGTAGTAGCGTCTAAAACTGGTCTTACAAATTGTGGCAAAGATAGTTCTGATTCTAGGAGGGTTTCAAGGTGTGAGGCAAAACACATGATTTTGGAACAAATCTTTCAGAATTTGCGTGTATAATAACTGAAGTGTGTGGGAAATCAGTTAAAATATGTATTCCTATATATTTTTAGCCCATCATACATGTATATGTGTACCTATTTTCCAATGATTTTAGGCTGTGGATGGGAAATCTGTTAACATTTGCACTCCTATATTTTTTTAGTCCATTATATGTGTCTATATTTGTACTTACCATTTTTGTAGGTTTTGAAAGATCATTTTGTAATCTGTGCTGCAAATTTATTAAGTTTCTTTCCTTTTGAAATTTATCTGTAACCATTAAGGATTGTTATTATTTGTGTATGTAAGCTGGGCTGCTATATGTTATTTGGTGCTTTTTTTTTAAGAGGGGGGGGGGTTACTTCAAAAAAATTCCCTACTCCCCCCCTTCTCTCTCTCTCTCTCTCTCTCTCTCTCTCCCCATCTTCTGTCTATCCTTTTTGAATTACAAAAATTATGGCCTTGTTTAAATTGCCGATGTGAGTGGTCTAGTCAATGTTTATTCTTGCAATTGGGCCAGAATATGAATACGTTATGATCTTATGCTTTGCTGACTAGAGTTCACTATTTAATAAACAATATTTTAAGTTTCATTGAAGTTCTCTATATGGATGTGGATTTTAAACGTGAAAACTTTAACCATCAAGAAACTAAAGATTCTGCTGCTAAGTAATTTCACTCCTTCCACACATCATCCTAGTTGACCAGCATTCTTGTTCCGGTTTTATACATCTGATCATTGGGTATATTCTCACAATCTTAATATTGCTCTTTATACTTTTAGGAGTTTGCTTTCCAATGGGAAAAGGGTTGTATCGTGTTGTTCATATACCTGAAGATGAAGCTGTTCTTTTGAATTCTAGGGAAAAGGCACCTTATCTGATTTGCGTTGAAGTATTGAAAAGTGAAATGCCAAGGTATGTTATGGAATTACAGCGCTGGAAAATACCGTAGATTCCAGTTGGAATGCATTGCAATACATGACTTTCTTTTTTTAACAATGATTTTACGGGTACACATGCTTGATTTTTCTTCCCCTAATCCCTTTTCAGCAATAGCAAGGACACATCTGGCGCTCAAAACCTTTCCAGAGGAGGAATTCCTCTTGCAAATGGAGATGCATTCCTGCCGAAGCCACCTCCTTGGGCTTATCCTTTGTGGACTACCCAGGACATGTATCGAAATAGTAGTGATAGGATGTCCCAATCAACCGCTGAAGCAATTGACCAGGCAATGTCCCATGCATCTGAAACAAAAATGAAATTTGTTAATGTGAATCTTTCTGTGGAGAAGAAATTGCCTAGCCAGTCAACTGTCATTGAAGCACCTAAATTAAATTCTGGCATCAATTTTATGCATCAAAATGCTGCACATTGTAGTGATTTGGAATGGGTAAGGGTAGTGCTGACAGCAGATCCTGGAGTTAGAATGGAAGATGTAGGGGATGAAGGGGCGCCACGACGCAAGGAGCATCGTCGTGTTCCTAGCACGATTGCAATAGAAGAAGTAAAGGTGGGCTATTTTGAATGGAATGCTGTTATCCTGTCTTTTGGATGGTCTTGTTACAACTTTACCTGTCTTCTGCAGGCTGCTGCAGCCAAAGGGGAAGCACCTCCTGGACTGCCTCTGAAAGGGGCTGGTCAAGTTTCATCAGATGCACAACCAAATGTGAAGATTCATAAAAATAGAAAAATCATGTTTCCTGTTTCTTAGTTCAGAATGATGGAATTGAAAGTTTGAATTTCCACAGGTTAATGGTGGCAATCCCAAGGCCAGTGATGCCTTATCTGGTGAACTCTGGGAGGTCAAGAAAGAGAGAATACGTAAAGCTTCAGTATATGGGAAATTACCTGGCTGGGACTTGCGCTCTGTAAGTTCTGCTTATCAAACTGTGTTTTCTCTTTTAAGTTTTGCTGATAATTGGAATGGTTTGCTCATAATTTTTGTTCTTCTGAAACATGGTGAACTAGTTAATGCTTGAATGTTAATTGAATATCACAGGCACATTGCAAGTACATACATTTTCTTTTGTTGTAGAGGCTTCTTGTTTATCCTCATATTTTCTGCTTTAATTACAAGAACATGTATCTTGATGATGTATAGGTATTTACCTTTATCCTGTGTATGGTTCTGTATATCATCTAGAATGCTTAATTGTCTAAGGTGCTTGATTTGATTTTCCCTTTTAGGCTACAAACAGAATATGTTACGCTAATATAATTCTGCAAGTTGCTATTGTTTAATTGCCTCATGTTTTAATGAAATTGTTCGCCTTTTTGTTTCTCGTGTAGGTTATTGTGAAGAGTGGTGATGACTGTAGGCAGGAGCATCTTGCCGTGCAACTCATTTCACACTTCTATGGTAGGTGCCTGCAGATTTTGTTGTAGCCATCACAACTTACTGAACTATAGAGATTGTTTCAAGTTGGTCAATAAATTTACTGAACTATATAAATAGGATGTCTGTATTTGCCCCCATGCGAAATAGCTAAAATTGCCTGCATTAAAAGAACCATGTTCCTCACCAATTTAGATGAGCAGTTAATCAATAGTACCAAAAAAGAATTACTGTTTATACCTAAGAGCTTACTTCACTATAGTGTGATGATTTACATATTCTCAGGAATCCAAGATGGCTTGTTATTTTCTTGATTGTCAGCTCAAATACTCTGTCGAAGTTGATGTTGCTTAACTTGATGCATATAAATGGTCTTTGATTTTTTTTCCTTCTTCTTTTCTCTAGTGAAAAGTAAACTTAGCTGTTACATTGACTTTGAGATGAAGAGTTGAGCCTCAATTGTATTCCTGTTGATGTTGCTGAGCTCCCATGCCCGAATTTTTTTTTTCATGTTAAGCACTTATGTTCAAATTATTCCAAGAAGTTGGATCTTGTTTCCCCCCCTACAGTATGTTCAAGCTTAAAATATTTAGGTTTTAATGCCAGATATATTTCAAGAAGCTGGTGTCCCTCTTTGGTTGCGTCCTTATGAAGTTCTTTGTACTTCATCATACACAGCTCTTATTGAAACAATTCCAGATACGGTAATTAAGTATTTATTTCTGTTTGAGTTGGTTGACAAGGACCGTTCTTTGGTGTCTCAGTGATATCATTTTGTTTTGCAGGCTTCAATCCATTCTATCAAGAGTAGATATCCGGACATCACAAGTTTGCGTGACTTTTTTGTTGCCAAGTATGGAGAGAACTCCCCAAGTTTTAAGCTTGCACAGGTATTAGACATAGCAAAAATAGGTGCACTGACAATGTGGTTAACCAGCCTTATTCACCCCAAGAATATCCATTGATGTATTAACAAATGTATGGTGATTATTTAGGTGGGTTAGTCAAGCTGCTTATTCTTCCTGGAAGTGGTAGTTTCTTTTAAGTTTTTGTGTGTCTATACAAATGTGGGTGGCTTTCTTCATCTTTTATTTCTAGGGGAAAGCTACTAGAGGAGGAAATACTGTAATATAGATGCTGATGTTAAAGGTAATCATAGATTGTGACATATAACTATAAAGAATTAGCATCCAGATTTACTTTAGACATTTTGTTTGCAACACGAATGATGATGTGCCATTGAGCAAGTGGTTGAACTTTGCATGTATTATGATTTACTCGATAACTAGCAATCAGCAATAAATGTTACCTGATATATGAAGTTGAATAATTTTCATGTATCATGCCTTCAAAATTTCTTTCTCTTATTTCAAGATCATGATTTGCTACTCTAAACCTGAACTCAAATGTTTCACTGGCTGCTTTGAATTCAACCTCTCAGCTTGAAGTTCCCTAAATTGTTATGCAAACCTTTCTACATAAATTAAGTTGAAAGGGCATAACCTGGAATTC